>NC_135219.1:4650632-4665632 GCF_052324685.1 Brachyhypopomus gauderio
GACGGGCGCGAAAGAGGGAGAGGAAGGAAGAGCAAGATAGAGGGTGAGAGAGAGGGAGAGATGGAAAGAGGGAGAGGAAGGAAGAGCAAGATAGAGGGTGAGAGAGAGGGAGAGATGGAAAGAGGGAGACTTAAAGGGCGGAGATGATGGACTCACTCTCCGCGGTGTCTCTGGATGCGTAGGGAGTGCTCCCGTCCGTCGTGCAGGACACCCTCGTCCGGCTTCCTGAGCGCTCGCCGAGGGTTCCTGCTCCCAGTAAACACCAACACCTCCAACGCCCCCTTATTCAACTGCACCGAGAGATAGGGCTGGAGGGTGGGAGAGAGAGAGACAAAGAGAGAAAGAGACACAGAGAGAGATTGAGAGCATGAGAGATCTTTCACAGTGACAGAACTTGAAAAACAGATTGAGGACACGTTTGCCTCTCAGCTAAAATAGATGAACCCTAGGCCAGAGAAGGCTCCATCTTCCAGAAGCTTCTGTTACCACGCGCACAGCTCTGTCATTATTACAGACACTTGCAAGTAAAGCAGCACTGGCCCGCTGGTGTGTGTATTGTGCTGTGAGTGGAACTGTCTCTCTAAGTACATCGTCAGTGTGTTTCTGAGAGATGGATGCAGAGCAGATGTTCCGCTTTGTTTTCGGAAAGTGTCTGTGTGACTCGTAACTTCTTAGACGTGGAAACTGACGGTCAGTTGGTTTCTACGTCTAAGAAGTTACGAGTCACACAGACACGGGTTGGTGTTCTCCAGCCAGACTGACCCTTACTGGGCAGTATTCACAATGACACGGCCAATAGAAACACACCGACGTGGGGCGACCAGTCAATAACAACGTAGGACATCTCTCACACAAACCTACTCACAGACTGCAGCAGTGCAGTGGTAGTGTAGATCACACACTGCAACAGTGCAGTGGTAGTGTAGGTCACACACTGCAACAGTGCAGTGGTAGTGTAGGTCACACTGCAGCAGTGCAGTGGTAGTGTAGATCACACACTGCAGTAGTGCAGTGGTAGTGTAGGTCACACACTGCAACAGTGCAGTGGTAGTGTAGGTCACACACTGCAACAGTGCAGTGGTAGTGTAGATCACACACTGCAGTAGTGCAGTGGTAGTGTAGGTCACACACTGCAACAGTGCAGTGGTAGTGTAGATCACACACTGCAGTAGTGCAGTGGTAGTGTAGGTCACACACTGTAGCAGTGCAGTGGTAGTGTAGATCACACACTGCAGTAGTGCAGTGGTAGTGTAGATCACACACTGCAGTAGTGCAGTGGTAGTGTAGGTCACACACTGCAGCAGTGCAGTCGTAGTGTAGGTTACACTGCAGCAGTGCAGTGGTAGTGTAGGTCACACACTGACAGTGGTAGTGTAGATCACACACTGCAACAGTGCAGTAGTAGTGTAGATCACACACTGCAGTAATGCAGTGGTAGTGTAGGTCACACACTGCAACAGTGCAGTGGTAGTGTAGGTCACACACTGCAACAGTGCAGTGGTAGTGTAGATCACACACTGCAGTAGTGCAGTGGTAGTGTAGGTCACACACTGCAACAGTGCAGTGGTAGTGTAGATCACACACTGCAGTAGTGCAGTGGTAGTGTAGGTCACACACTGTAGCAGTGCAGTGGTAGTCTAGATCACACACTGCAGTAGTGCAGTGGTAGTGTAGATCACACACTGCAGTAGTGCAGTGGTAGTGTAGGTCACACACTGCAGCAGTGCAGTGGTAGTGTAGGTCACACACTGCAGCAGTGCAGTGGTAGTGTAGGTCACACACTGACAGTGGTAGTGTAGATCACACACTGCAGCAGTGCAGTGGTAGTGTAGACCACACACTGCAGCAGGTGCAGTGGTAGTGTAGACCACACACTGCAGCAGGTGCAGTGGTAGTGTAGATCACACACTGCAGCAGGTGCAGTGGTAGTGTAGGTCACACACTGCAGCAGGTGCAGTGGTAATGTAGGTCACACACTGCAGCAGGTGCAGTGGTAGTGTAGGTCACACACTGCAGCAGGTGCAGTGGTAGTGTAGACCACACACTGCAGCAGGTGCAGTGGTAGTGTAGATCACACACTGCAGCAGGTGCAGTGGTAGTGTAGGTCACACACTGCAGCAGTGCAGTGGTAGCATAGATCACACACTGCAGCAGGTGCAGTGGTAGTGTAGATCACACACTGCAGCAGGTGCAGTGGTAGTGTAGACCACACACTGCAGCAGGTGCAGTGGTAGTGTAGACCACACACTGCAGCAGGTGCAATGGTAGTGTAGATCACACTGCAGCCGTGCACTGTCAGTGTCTCCACAGTGTCTACCTGGTGGACTAATTTGTCCATGAACCTTCTACTCTTTTACTCAGAGCAGCTCTCAGACTAAAGCCAGACCGTTCTCTGGAAGAGCTAATCTGGCTCACCCAAACCAGTGGTGGAGCTCTCACACACACACTCTGTCTCACACACACACACCTCACTACTGTCAAATGGGGAACAAAATAACGGAGGTATGCATGAGCAAGTTCTGCTCTCGAATGGAGATGCCGATGCGCCTGCTCTCACCCGCTCTGTTGCTCACTCGGTCCCTTACTCTTCTCCTCCCCTAATGGGTGAGAGCGGAGAGAGAGAGAGAGAGAGAGAGAGAGAGACGAGGAGAGAGAGAGAGAGAGAGAGAGAGAGAGAGAGACGAGGAGAGCAGAAGAGCCACATCCACTTCATTTACGATCCGTAATGATTTTCCAAAGGTGACGGTCCCGGACCCTCTCCCTCTTGCGAGGGCGAAGGCAAATTGGACACCATCCATCAAAGGAGTGGGGAGTAAATCTATTTTTACGAGCATGAGAGAAGTGTGGAAGGGAGAGGACAGGAGGACAGGAGGACAGGGCAAACAGGGAGGAAGAGACAGAGAGAGACAGAGGGACATTTTGAGAGCGAAAGATGGAGAGGAAGAGAGGACTTTAGTGGTGGAGACGTGGGATGTTAGGTGTTAAGTTGATGGCCACACCCCGGGCTTTTTCGGAGGAGAGGTGTAGGTTGTTTTAATTAAGCTGATGGCCACACCCTTGGCTTTTCAGAGGAGAAACGTGGGATGTAATGTTTTAATTAAGACGATGGCCACGCCCCTGGGATTTTTGGAGGAGAGGCGTGAGACATAATATTTTAATTAAGCTGATGGCCACGCCCCTGGCCTTTATGGAGGAGAAACATGGGATGTAATGTTTTAATTAAGCTGATGGCCACGCCCCTGGCCTTTTCCGAGGAGAAACGTGAGATGTAATGTTTTAATTAAGCTGATGGCCACGCCCCTGGCCTTTATGGAGGAGACCTGCTTCAGTTTCCTGGGGGCCAGAAGCAATTACAGCCACTCTGGTGGGTAATCAATCTCCTTTATGGCCTGCGAGACAAACTGCTAAACCGCCAACCCCTCTGAGGTCATTAACATTCGCGTCGTCTGAACGTCTCCTCTCTCTTTTTGTTGGCGTCTGTCTCTCTCTCTCTCTCTCTCTCTCTCCGTCTGGCCCAGTATGTTGGGTGTGTGTGCGCGTGCATGTGTGTGTGTCTGTGCGTCTCTTTCTCGACCTTGTATACAGGTAAGCAGTTATCCAAGCAACAAGTTTCACAGGACAAAAGCTTCTTTCTGCTTTACTCCCAAAGACGTGAAGCGTTTGCCTGATGACCTTAAGCACTCGTGCTCAGTTGGAAGAATAATAACACTAAAGTGTTTATTTATGATAAACACTGGCGAGCTGCACTCAAAATGAACATTATTAGTTCCTTTCAGCACATGTGTGCTAATAGTCTGATCTTCAGTACCTGCTCCAACCCACCTGCTGCTGGAAGTTATATGCACATTCTTGACTCTAGTGTCTGAAGTGTAGTTATCACTGTTATATGCACATTCTTGATTCCAGTGTCTGAAGTGTAGTTATCACTGTTATATGCACATTCTTGACTCCAGTGTCTAAAGTGTAGTTATCACTGTTATATGCACATTCTTGATTCCAGTGTCTGAAGTGTAGTTATCACTGTTATATGCACATTCTTGATTCCAGTGTCTGAAGTGTAGTTATCACTGTTATATGCACATTCTTGATTCCAGTGTCTGAAGTGTAGTTATCACTGTTATATGCACATTCTTGAGTCCAATGTCTGAAGTGTAGTTATCACTGTTATATGCACATTCTTGACTCCAGTGTCTAAAGTGTAGTTATCACTGTTATATGCACATTCTTGACTCTAGTGTCTGAAGTGTAGTTATCACTGTTATATGCACATTCTTGATTCCAGTGTCTGAAGTGTAGTTATCACTGTTATATGCACATTCTGGACTCCAGTGTCTGAAGTGTAGTTATCACTGTTATATGCACATTCTGGACTCCAGTGTCTAAAGTGTAGTTATCACTGTTATATGCACATTCTTGACTCTAGTGTCTGAAGTGTAGTTATCACTGTTATATGCACATTCTGGACTCCAGTGTCTGAAGTGTAGTTATCACTGTTATATGCACATTCTGGACTCCAGTGTCTGAAGTGTAGTTATCACTGTTATATGCACATTCTTGACTCCAGTGACTGGTCGTCCTCCTAAAATTCTCAGTTCTTGGTTCATGCTGGCCAGTATAAATCATTCAGATTATGCTACTCTGTATTAATGCAGTGAGACTCCGTGAAAACAATGATCAAGAGTGCAATTATCAGCACTCCTGCAGAGCACTCCTGCAGGCCACTCCTGCAGGGCACTCCTGCAGGGTAACGTGATGATGGTATGGAAGCACAGGTCAGAGTTCGTTACACTACTAGAGCCCTGCTAACATGGAGCTTATGCGGGTGCTGCTTTTTATTTCTTTTGAGATTTTGGGGTGTGTGTCTAAGGGTTAGATGTAGGGTTGGGCACGTTGGTGCGCTATTATCGTGTTAATGAACGAATTAATGGCCACAATTATTTGATCACGCGTCAACTGGCTTTGAATACACAAAGACAAACCACGGATCACAGGGAGGTGAATGCTGGCCTTTACTGGCTGGGGAGGGGTGTCATCACACCTCTCCACCAATGAGAGGCTGTGGATGGTCCTACGATGGCTCACGTGAACCGGAACGGAGAAGCACACCAGAGTGAAGACATAACGGAGAAAGGTAGACATGCCGAATTATTACATGCACATTTTCTTTTAAAATATCGCCCAAATGCAAAATTTAGAAAACTAAAGTTGTTTGTAATGCTGAAATCTCATATCAGCCGAGTACTTAAGTATCACTAAATGCAGTACACACAGTTCATATTTACATTTATTTAGTTTATACTCCTGTTAAAAAGCACCATATTTTTAAAACAAATGGCATTGCGTTGCCGTTTCTTAATGTAGCAGTACTTACATAAAAGTGTGAAGAAGAATACTTTTTAAATGTAATTCCTGAACTCTACAGATAATGCCGTGATCAATCGTGATTAATCGCAGCACATGTGATTAATCACAATTAGGTTTTTTTTTATTTTTTATTTTTTTGCGTTGGCCAGCAGTAGTTAAATGTTCTTGAGTGCATGTTTGTTACTGATGTTTTTGAGTGCACAGTGTACAGTTCAGGGTGCATGTTTTTGGAGCAGATGTTTTGAGGTGAATGTTTCTGGAGCAGGTGTTTTAAGGTGTATGTTTCTGGAGCAGATGTTTTGAGGTGAATGTTTCTGGAGCAGATATTTTAAGGTGAATGTTTCTGGAACAGGTGTTTTGAGGTGCATGTTTCTGGAGCACATGTTACTGGTGCATGTTGTTGTGGGTACACATTTTGGGGCATGTCATGGATGTTTTTGCGGTGGTGTTTCTGGGGATCGTCTCACCTCGCCAGTCTGCCTGCGTCTGCGCCGTGTCTGGACCGTGTTCCGATTCGGGGTGTATCCGGGTCAGGGTGGTGACCCCCCCACGGCCAAACAGAATGATCCCACTGTCTATCTTAGTGCTGAAGGAGAGGGTGATCTCAGAGCCCACGTCAAACTGGACTGGACTGAGCTCCACGTAACCCGGCCTGGAGAAACTCACTGTATGCAGATTCTGAATGGGGGCAAGGGGTATAGGCGAGAGAGAGAGAGAGAGAGAGAGAGAGAGAGAGAGAGAGAGAGAGAGAGAGAGAGAGAGAGAGAGAGAGAGAGAGAGAGAGAGAGAGAGAGAGAGAGAGAGAGAGAGAGAGAGAGAGAGAGAGAGGAGAGAGAGAGAGGAGAGAGAGAGAGAGAGAGAGAGAGAGAGAAAAACAGGAAAGACAGAAGACAGATTACTGAAAAGGCAAACAATTAACTGACTGGATTAAAAAATTTGACAATTACAGAAGTGATTTCTGTTTTCAACACAGTTTCTGTTTGCAGGTATATATATTTATCCATACATACATCTTGTCATGCATCCAGGAAATGGGAACTGCACTACCCAGAATTCCATGACTCGACTCCTCAAATCCTCCTCTCCCCATTACTGAACTCAAACCTGTTCGCTATTATCGCACACACACCTGGATGTTATCTTGGGACTTTGCAAAGTATTGCCCAGTCTTAGTATGCATACTGAGTAGTTTTTGGATTGTTTTTGCTCATTGTCTTATGGTATTTCTGAGCCTGCATATTTGTGGTATTTCTGAATTTTATTTCATTATATTTCTGTTTTATATGTATATGTACACCTACGTTATAGTTTGGAATGGCACATAACTGCACATGCTAGGTTTCCAGAGAAACGGGACGATAGCCAACAGACTTGTCCCTCATCAGCTGTGTTATTATGTAAGGCATTTAGCTGAGAACAGAACCAGAACCAGAACTTGAGCACAGTTCTCATTCTTGAACAAGATAATGAGAATTTTCTCTCATCTGAAGACGAAGGAGAATCATGGGGAGGAGAGAGAGAGAGAGAGAGAGAGAGAGAGAGAGAGAGAGAGAGAGAGAGAGAGAGAGAGAGAGAGAGAGAGAGAGAGAGAGAGAGAGAGAGAGAGAGAGAGAGAGAGAGAGAGAGAGAGAGACATTCATTCCTTTCTGACCTCTATGGAGCAACCCTTGGTTAGTCCGGTGTAGTCGGTGCTGCTCAGCAGGTTGTATGGAGTTCTGGAAACTTCTATATCTTTAATGCAGCCAGCATACTTCCTCAGAGTCACCTCAGGCCTGACACATTGCAAACAGATGAACTCATTCACGAGGCATAACTAATCTAGCACTGAGGGAGCCAGCCTAAAGCTAGTCCCAAGGACACAGATGATCAGCAATGATTCCCTACTGAAAACATATTAAGAGATAGATTAGGCTTAATCCAGTGATTCCCAATCTCAGTTTGTGTGAGAGCTGCAGAAACACATAGATGCACCCAAGATGGGATCTCTAGGACTAGGATTGAGACCTCACCCTCTAATGTAAGAAATTAGACCAGAGCCCCAGATGGAGTGGCGCAGTAGGATTTCCATTACATTATATTTATCTTTGACCAAGAATAAAGCAAAGAAATCCAGAGCGAATGTGGGTGCCGCTGTGTGGGGATGTGAAACCACACATCCTAAACTCAGCAGTTTGTTTAAACACAGTGTAGAATGGGCTGTAGGGGGAATCCAGCATTAAGCAGCTTCAGACTAGATATTCCTCATATTCCTATGGCTGCGGCCTACAGTGGCACAAGGCTAGTGTACATCTCATGGCTGCAGTGTGTTATGTCTCATGGCTGCAGTGTGTTATGTCAAAATTCAGAAACATACCCTACAGCGAACACACATACAATGACAGAGTCCAGATTACATATTCAGAAATAAACCTACATACACACATACAACAACGTAATCAAGATTACATATTCAATTTTTTTAAAGAGGCATCTCATCAAGAAGCACCGTGCAAATCTAGAGCACTCAGTGAATGTGGGTGGAGTGAAGGTGTGGGGTACCTGTAGCTGCCGATAGTGGGCACGCCCCCGAAGAATATCCTGTCGTCCTCCTTCAGGTTGAGGCCAGTGGCGCCACCTGGAGACTCCACAAAGAGCTTCTCCTCTGTGTTCGTCTCCATGTCTACAATGGCCACCGTACCTATGCAACAAGATCATCACAGTGATCGTTACCATGAAAACGTGCATGAGATGAAATGTCTACATTGTAGTAGAGAGCAGAGGTGGACATTCCAAGTTCAGAAAGTAAAAGTACTCACCAAGATTTTGCTCAGGCTTCCTGGATTGTGTTTATTTTACTAATTTTACCTGGTGTGCACTAATTAGAAGATTCAGCAAGCTTGAGTAAAATCCTGGGAAGGAGTTTAACTTTCTGAACCTGGAATGTCCACCTCTCGTAGAGAGTGGGTGTGTGGCTAACGCTGAGGGCTCAGTGTAGGAGAAAACAGTCCCAAAGAGAGACACAAGGGCTCAGTGTAGGAGAGGACAGTCCCAAAGAGAGACACAAGGGCTCAGTGTAGGAGAGGACAGTCCCAAAGAGAGACACAAGGGCTCAGTGTAGGAGAAAACAGTCCCAAAGAGAGACACAAGGGCTCAGTGTAGGAGAGGACAGTCCCAAAGAGAGACACAAGGGCTCAGTGTAGGAGAGGACAGTCCCAAAGAGAGACACAAGGGCTCAGTGTAGGAGAGGACAGTCCCAAAGAGAGACACAAGGGCTCAGTGTAGGAGAGGACAGTCCCAAAGAGAGACACAAGGGCTCAGTGTAGGAGAGGATAGTCCCAAAGAGAGACACAAGGGCTCAGTGTAGGAGAGGACAGTCCCAAAGAGAGACACAAGGGCTCAGTGTAGGAGAGGACAGTCCCAAAGAGAGACACAAGGGCTCAGTGTAGGAGAGGACAGTCCCAAAGAGAGATACAAGGGCTCAGTGTAGGAGAGGACAGTCCCAAAGAGAGACACAAGGGCTCAGCATGTCTTATTTCTATGGTCCAATGTGATTTGTGATGTGTGCAGTATGACCTAGAATGTGTGTATTATGAATTGTGCTGTGTGCAGTATGCTGTGTGCAGTATGAGTTTTACTGTGTGCAGTGTGAGTTGTCCTGTGTGCAGTACGAGTTGTCCTGTGTGCAGTACGAGTTGTCCTGTGTGCAGTACGAGTTGTCCTGTGTGCAGTACGAGTTGTCCTGTGTGCAGTACGAGTTGTCCTGTGTGCAGTACGAGTTGTCCTGTGTGCAGTACGAGTTGTGTTGTGTGCAGTACGAGTTGTGTTGTGTGCAGTACGAGTTGTCCTGTGTGCAGTACGAGTTGTCCTGTGTGCAGTACGAGTTGTCCTGTGTGCAGTACGAGTTGTCCTGTGTGCAGTTTGAGTTGTGTTGTGTGCAGTTTGAGTTGTGTTGTGTGCAGTACGAGTTGTCCTGTGTACAGTATGAGTTGTGTACCTTGCTTTCTCGAGCGGGACATGACGAGACTCTTCCAGCGTCCGTTGTTGTGTCGTTTCTCACTGACGACGGAGCCGGTACCAGAGCCGAGGTCATAACTGACCTTCACATGGCCGTTGATCAGCTCGATACTCATAAAGTCCTTCTGCTCAGAGAGAGGGAGAGAGAGAGGGAGAGTGAGAGGGTGAAAGAAGGAGAGAAAAAAGAGAGGGAGAGAAAATGAGAGTGTGAACGAGAAAAAGAGGCAAAGGGAAAGCGTGGCGGTTACAGTGTATTCAGACTTTAGCTACATTTAGTTACATACACACATTTACATTGTGTGTATATGTATGAGTATGATTGTGTGTGTGTGTGCTTGTGTGTGTGTGTGTATGTATGTATAAGAATGTGACTGTGTGCTTGTGTGTGTGTGTATGTATGTATAAGAATGTGACTGTGTGCTTGTGTGTGTGTATGTATGTATGTATAAGAATGTGACTGCGTGTGCTTGTGTGTGTGTGTGTATGTATAAGAATGTGAATGTGTGTGTGTGTATAAGAATGTGTGTATAAGCATGTTTGTGTGTGCGTGTGTGTGTGTGTGTGTGTGTGTGTGTGTGTGTGTGTGTGTGTGTGTGTGTGGGTGGGTGTTTGTGTGTGTGTATGTATCTATAAGAATGTGAATGTGTGTGTGTGTGTGTGTGTATAAGCATGTTTGTGTGTGCGTGTGTGTGTGTGTGTATGTATCTATAAGAATGTGAGTGTGTGTGTGTGTGTGTGTGTATAAGAATGTGTGTATAAGCATGTTTGTGTGTGCGTGTGTGTGTGTTTGTGTGTGTGTGTGTACATTACCATGTCTTTGGTTGCAAGGTACATCATCAAGGCATTGCTGGAGAAGGTGCGGAATGCAAATGTCACCGTGGAAACATTGGGGTTCCATCTTGTGGGGCGACTGACAGCAGCGTAGCCCTCCCCATCAAACTGGACCGTACCTTCAGAGTCCGAGGGCTGTGGGCTACACACACACACACACACACACACACACACACACACACACACACACACACACACACACACACACACACACACACAGTTTTGAAAATGGCAATACATTGAAACCTGGCGTAGACTAGGATTTGTGCGTTTGTGTGTGTTTATGAATGCACTCTGTGTACATTCATTTGAACCTGTACATGTACCTGACTACACATCCTTTACAATCTCCATCTCTCTCTCTGTAGTTCCACAGGCCGATGGGTTTACCATCCAAATACGTCTCGCCCATACAGCCCGAGAATGTAATTGTTTTCACAGCTTCTGCTTTCTACACACACACACACACACACACACACACACACACACACACACACACACACACACACACACACACACACACACACACACACACACACACACACAGGTCAGGGATGCATGGTCAGGTGTTTTTCATGGGACTGATGTGTAGCAGCACTGTAGCAAGTGTACCTTCACATTTCCCAGCATGCCCCCCACGAACAGGTACGCGTTCTGATCCACGTCCAGCACAGTGTAGTGCTCAGGTGAGTTGGCACTCTGTGAGGTTGGCATGATGCCCGCTCTGGGTCCCTCCAGAGCTCGGACAGAGAGACTGCCATTCAGACCGACGCTGAAACAACATACACCTCAAAGCAGTCAAATACAACTGACGTGAACACAACTAACTCAAAGACATCAGACGCAAAGACATCAAAACCTGAACAACAACACAGCTAAGTCTGAGCCCACTACAGCAAACTTTAACACATCCAAACCTGAGCTGAACTAAAACACATTCAAAACCACTAACTCAAATATACATCAGTTAAGCTCAATGGGGCCATCACATTCAACTCAACACATCAAGTTAAAATTCCTGAACTCAACACTTTAACTAATAATTAATAATCAAATACGTAAAAACCTGAAGTTAAAGCACTTAATTCAAACACATCAAAACCCAAACTGAAAAGACTTTAACTCAAATATATTAAACAAAACTCAATATATTAAAACCTAAAGACAAAATATGTAAACACTACATAATCTGTATTCAATGTTTATGTAAAACACTCAAATGTCAACTCGACGTGTTTAACTGAAATAAACATGAACTAAACAAGTTTAACTGAAACACTCACATGAGAACAGGTTTAAATGAAACATTTAAACGTAACACTCAAAATGCGAGCCCGACAGATTTAACTGAAACAACTCAAACGTGAGCTCAACAGGTTTGAGCTTGAGAGGTGAAAGTACCCTAACAGGTCTACTTCACTCTCTTTGATTGACTGAAGCTTTACTCAGCTGGCCTAGGTCTCCTGAGACATGACTGTACCACACAGGTGTTTTGTGTGTGTGTGTGAGAGAGAGAGAACAGTGTGTACCGTGAAGCTTCAATTCGGTGCCAGTTACCATCGTTAATGAGGAGGTCGGGGTACTCCACCCGGCCGACCCCTGAGCCCACATCCCACAGGAAGTTCACCTTTCCCTTCCTCATCTCAACTGCCAGGAAGTCCACCTACACAAAGCCCACAAAGAAAATGTAGGAGGCATGTGAACACACTTTTATTTGTGTGTGTGTGTGTGTGTGTGTGTGTGTGTGTGTGTGTGTGTGTGTGATTTCTCAGGGGAAATCATTGGATAACATCAGATGAAACAGCCTCCATTTAAACTTTCAGCTAATTGCTGGTGCTGCCACACTTCAATGGCCTGATAACACACCTACCTCACGGGATGTGTCTATGTGTGTGTGTGTGTGTGTGTGTGTGTGTGTGTGTCCTTGTGTTACGGAATGAGAGAAGGAGAAACAAGCTTTTATTATTTCACTCTTAGCCGCAGGTAATCTCTGTTTATCTCTGGATTTAAGGTAATAAACATGATGAGCGTTTTGCCTAATTAGGGCAGTCATGATCACTGTCCTAAGGGCTCCGATGGCTTGGCGCTATCAAGGCTGTAAGAGAGAATGATGGCATTGCGGAGCTGAACGCTAATGTAGGTGTTTAGGCTAAGATCAACCAGTTAACAACCCAAACACATCTTTAACTGCCACCGTTTTGGACTGAGAAATATTGTGCAGTGAAAACGGAGTAATTTGGACAGATTCTTCAGCTTTTAAAAATCTGCTTAAAATATCTTGAAAGCAAAGCAGAACAGAGAGGGGTGTGATGGGAAAAGTTTCCACCCTCACATATTGGGCGGAGCCTAGGTAGAAGAGGAGGTTGTCGGCGGCGACGGTCTTCACGTTCAGGACGATGGTGTTGTACCGGCCCTTCTTGATGTCCGGCTGGTACGTGCGGATGCAGTCGCCACCGGATGACACGGACACTTTGATCTGGAGTTCAAAGGTCAGGTAAAACATCATTAACAAAATGAAATTTGTATATAATAGCTATTAGAAAAATACTGCATGAATTTCCAATGATGATAAAACTATTACAAATCAAATAAATGCACACACGCGCACACACACACACACACACACACACACACACACACACACACACACACACACACACACACACTTACAGAGTTGGCCTGCTTGCGGGCCTGGTTAATAAGCTCTTTGATCTGAGAGATGTTCTTCCGGAGGTTCTCCTGTAGCTCCTGGATGGGCTTCAGCTTCTCCAAGAGACGGTCTGCTTCATCCTCCAGATCCCTCACCTTAGCCCCAGCTGCATGGACTACACACACACACACACACACACACACACAAAATACACACACACAAAATACACACACACACACACACAAAAGAAATACACACACACGAGATACACACAAATGTATACAGACACATGCACACAAATACATATACAAAAATGCACGCACATGTGAATATGAAAACAAACACAGGTACACATATACACACACACATTCAAACACATACACAGAAATTCATACCCCATATCAAACACAGTAAAATAACATTAACACACCCACAAATGCACACATGAACCAATGCACATGTATACACACACACACACACACACACACACACACACACACACACACACACACACACACAAAGGGAGGGTGTTATCAGACACTTTAACCAATGAACATCAACATCTTGCCATAAAAAAATGAAATAGAAAATAATGAATGAAGGAGAGATCATCCAGGTTTGAAATGTCACATTTAGTAATGTATGTAATCAGAGAAAAGGAGCTGTTATTGAAAGGACGAGATGGCAGAAATACGACTCGGTGTGCATTCCCAATTAGCATAATCTTAGCTAAAGCACACATTAGGCTAACGAGCTTAGCGATGCCTTCAATAGAGTCTGCTTTAGCCCTGCTGAGTAGCAACAAAGGGACGCAAAGAGGAGCAGAGAATGAGAACAAACAGTTGAGCTCAGATCGCTTTCTCTCTCTCTCTACCCCTCCCAGTCTTTTCCCCTTTCTTTCTCTCATGCTCTCACTCTCTCCCTCTCTCTCTCCTCTTTATCCAAATCTCTTTCTCTCTCTCCCTCCCTCTCTCTGTTTTTCTCCCCTTCCTTCTCTCATCCTCTCCCACTCTCTCTCTCTCCTTCACTTTATCCGAATCTCTTTCTCTCTCTCTCCCTCCCTCTCTCCCCATCTTTTTCCCTTTCCTTCTCTCATCCTCTCTCACTGTCTCTCCTTCACTTTCTCTCAATCTCTCTCTCTCCCTCTGTCTATCCTTCACTTTCTCAATCTCTCTTCCTCACTCTCTCCCAGTCTTTCTCCCTTTTTCTTTCACTCACTCTCTGACACACACACTCTCTATCTCATTCACTCCCTCTCTATCTCTCCCTCTATCTCTCCTTCACTTGCTCAACCTCTCTTCCTCTCACTCTCTCTCTGTGTCTCTCTCTCTCGTGCACTCTCCCAAACGTTCTCTCTCCCTCTCTCTCTCCACCTCCCTGCCCCTCTCCATCTCTCTCCCGTGCATGTGTGAGGACAAGTGTGCAGAGTCTCATGCAGATGCCAGAGAGCAGGTGGAGCAGAAAGGTGGAGCAGGTGGAGCAGAAAGGTGGTGTACGTACTTATCGCTGTCGACGTTCAAAATACAATAGGGGAGAAAAAAGGATAAAATATGATCGTAAGACACAGTGAGACACTTTGAATCACACAGGCTACAGTTTAAAGTGGAAAGAACAGCAATCAAGCAAAGTTGTACACAGTGAAAATGTCTTATTACAGCAATATTCTGCAACTCCTCTTTAAAAGCACCATGACAACGTTTTTGAACAGCAGGTGGCGCTAAAGTTTTCAAAGTCTTTGCTAATGACTGCTTGATGGGTTTGCATGTGATGCCTTACACAAAGGTCCACAACATTATCTGATATTAACACTGATCTGCTAACAGTATCTGACCTGCTTACACTATCTGATCTATGTCTCTCACCCAAGAGGGAAAATATGTCTGCTGTTCTAATTAATGCCGTAGAACATTTATATACACAGTAAAAAAAAGAGTTTATAAGAAAAAAAAAACTCCTACTGTTTTTCTCAGGATCTTGGATGAGGTTGTTGGCCTTCTTGACGTCGTCCTGCAATCTGCTGTAGTTCCTCTTCAGACCCATGAGGTTGAGGTTCATGTCTCTGAGGCGCTCCAGCACGTCCAGTGCTGTTGAATTTGCCTCATTCGCCTTCTGCTTCGTGGCCTGGATCTTAGCCGCGGTGTCTGCACAGAGCAAACGGACGT
>NC_135219.1:4683132-4685632 GCF_052324685.1 Brachyhypopomus gauderio
TTTAGAGGAGAGCATAAGATGTCAGCAGGCTCACTGTTCTAAGCATCTGCTGTGACATCAACATTGGAGGGAAAGAGAGAAAAGCAGACGGAGGAGAAGAAGAGAGAACCAGCAGACAGACTGGTGATGAAGAAGAGGGAACCAGCAGACAGACTGGTGAAGAAGAGGGGACCAGTAGACTGATGGCTCTCCTCAACACTGATGTCCTCTCCTCAACCTGTGACCTTCAGCACTTTGTGAAGAACTTCCCTTGTGGGTGTTATTCATAGTAAAGAGAGTGGATTAGAATGACACTGAGCTACAGGTGTTTAAAACCCCTCATAAAGGGCTCCGGTCACCCTGGTAATGCCATGGTAATACCACAGTGTGTAATACCTGACCCATAGCCCATTTATGCGCCAGTGTATACATGTGCACTTTTTTGCAATATGCATTCTTTGTTAGACCTCAGTAAAGAACATGTTTCAAAACAGCTGTAAACACACCAAAACCATAAACACAATTATACCAAACAATTAGTGAACTGATTAGAACTGACTATATAGATTTAAAAGCACGGTCATGCTGTGGGAGTGAGCAGCGATGTAGAGCTGCGTGTGTGTGTGTGTGTGTGTTCCAGCAAAATGCATGAGTGGTAACAGAACAATGCACCATGATGAAATGGAGTGAAATTTATTGAATGCACACACAGGCATGACCACACATACACAGACACACACCTCACACATACACTGGCATGACTCAAACACACACACACCTCACACATACACTGGCATGACTCAAACACACACACACACCTCACACATACACAGACATCCCTCCCCAATCTATCATACCTACCAAACCAGTTCTACCAATGACCTGAACACATGACAAAAATGGACACTTCAAAATAGCAAAAATCACAAAATTGCAAAATATTTCAACATTATGGCACTGGAGGGCAAAAGAATAACCGAGTTTTTTTTCCAAACAGATTATCTACACTGAAGCGTATCCACTTATCAAAGCTTATACATATTGAAGCTTATCCATTCATCTGCATTGAAGATTTTCCAGCCTGAAGCTTCTCCAGCCTGAAGCTTATACATATTGAAGCTTATTGTCAGGAAGCTCACCCCTTCCTGAGATACACCTCCAACCAGAGACGCTACATTCTACAACACACGTTCCCAATCTCCAGAATATTAACACCAAGACCCATTGCCACACACCCAGCTGAAAGTGATCCTCATTGAAGCTTATCCACACTGAAGCTTGAGTAACTATGCATCTTATAGTATTTTTTGTTTACAGTATATAGATGAATTTGTGTGTGTGTATGTGTGTTCGTGTGCATGTGTTTGTACATGTTTATGGCTATGTTAGTTACACTCTTATACATACACACAATGCCAGCGGGTCCACACACATGCTTCTCCATGCAGTGGTTGCACTTCAAGCCCGTGGCACCAGTGCGACACTGGCACTGGCCCGTGTGTATGTCGCACGGAACAGGCCACGCCCCCACCGGATCACACTTACACTCCTCACACCGCCCACCCACCACCTGTGGGTTGCCGTGAAAACCCGCTGCACACCTGCAGGGAAAGAAGAGGAAGGAGTTGGTGCAATGTGAGGTCAGTGTACACACACACACACACACACACACACACACACACACACACACACACACACACTCCCACACACACTCCCACACACACACACACACACATTTGTACATGTAATGTAACACACACAAATTGACCTCACCATATGTAAGGCATAACCATGGCACTGGTGAGGAGACTGGGTGGTAGACTGTGTATTGGAAGTTAAGAAGTTAATATCCTCAGTACCACAGCCCTAGTGTTGGTACCACAGCACCAAGTGATACCAGCCCACCCAGTGCCCTGTACTGGAATGTGGAAAACCTGCGGGATGTGTAGTGGGAGTGTAGCTGATATGGGTGTAGTTGAAGGGGGTGTGGTGAATGCTTTGTATAGTTGATGGGGCTGTAGTTTATGGGTTGTAGTGGGCATAAGTGTATAGACTGATGCATGATGAGGTGCAGTTGGGTGGTGTAGTTGAGGAGGTGGGGTAGATGAAGCAGTGTGGAGGTGTAGTTGGGTGGTGTAGTGGAGGAGGTGAGGTAGATGAAGCAGTGTGGAGGTGTAGTTGTTATGGTGGGTGTAGTTGAGGAGGTGAGGTAGACGAAGCAGTGTGGAGGTGTAGTTGTTATGGTGGGTGTAGTTGAGGAGGTGAGGTAGATGAAGCAGTGTGGAGGTGTAGTTGATATGGTGGGTGTAGTTGAGGAGGTGAGGTAGATGAAGCAGTGTGGAGGTGTAGTTGATATGGTGGGTGTAGTTGAGGAGGTGGGGTAGATGAAGCAGTGTGGAGGTGTAGTTGTTATGGTGGGTGTAGTTGAGGAGGTGAGGTAGATGAAGCAGTGTGGAGGTGTAGTTGATATGGTGGGTGTAGTTGAGGAGGTGAGGTAGATGAAGCAGTGTGGAGGTGTAGT
>NC_135219.1:4698132-4718132 GCF_052324685.1 Brachyhypopomus gauderio
GAGGTCATACACTAGTTTCCTGAGGCCATACACTAGTTTCCTGAGGCCATACACTAGCTGCCTGAGGCCATACACTAGTTTCCTGAGGCCATACACTCATGCACTCTGAGGTCATACACTAGTTTCCTGAGGCCATACACTAGCTGCCTGAGGTCACACACTAGTTTCCTGAGGGCATACACTAGCTGCCTGAGGTCATACACTAGTTTCCTGAGGTCATACACTAGCTGCCTGAGGCCATACACTAGTTTCCTGAGGCCATACACTACTTTCCTGAGGCCATACACTAGTTTCCTGAGGCCATACACTAGCTGCCTGAGGTCATACACTAGTTTCCTGAGGTCATACACTAGCTGCCTGAGGTCATACACTAGCTGCCTGAGGTCATACACTAGTTTCCTGAGGTCATACACTAGCTGCCTGAGGTCATACACTAGTTTCCTGAGGTCATACACTAGCTGCCTGAGGTCATACACTAGCTGCCTGAGGTCATACACTAGTTTCCTGAGGTCATACACTAGCTGCCTGAGGTCATACACTAGCTGCCTGAGGTCATACACTAGTTTCCTGAGGTCATACACTAGTTTCCTGAGGTCATACACTAGCTGCCTGAGGTCATACACTAGCTGCCTGAGGTCATACACTAGTTTCCTGAGGTCATACACTAGCTGCCTGAGGTCATACACTAGTTTCCTGAGGCCATACACTAGCTGCCTGAGGTCATACACTAGTTTCCTGAGGCCATACACTAGCTGCCTGAGGTCATACACTAGTTTCCTGAAGCCATACACTAGCTGCCTGAGGTCATACACTAGTTTCCTGAGGTCATACACTAGCTGCCCGAGGTCATACACTAGTTTCCTGAGGCCATACACTAGTTTCCTGAGGCCATACACTAGTTTCCTGAGGCCATACACTAGTTTCCTGAGGCCATACACTAGCTGCCTGAGGTCATACACTAGTTTCCTGAGGTCATACACTAGCTGCCTGAGGTCATACACTAGCTGCCTGAGGTCATACACTAGTTTCCTGAGGTCATACACTAGCTGCCTGAGGTCATACACTAGCTGCCTGAGGTCATACACTAGCTGTGTGAGGTTATTCACTAGTCAGTCTAAGCATCGTAGTTCCTCTGCAGAGGACCTAGTGGGACAGTAATGACCCTGGAGCACGTTTGTGTCGCAGCCACAGAGCTGCACCTGTATGGGCCATTTCACACAACCGAGGAGCCCAGTGTGGCTGTAATGGCTACCTGTGACTCCGGGGTTTGTTTGGTGAGGATAATTACAGTGAAAATGTAAGCTGGCATGAACACAGGCACGTTATATATGTTATCAGCACACAAACCACACACACACACACACACACACACACACACACACACACACACACACACACACACACACACACACACACACACACTTGTATGCAGCATCTTCACCCCCATGCTGGCAGAGTCTTATCCACACACACTTGCATGTTATATGGAGCATGCTGCCAAGCTCTTCACACACACGCCACACCCACATGCTGGATGTTTACCCCCGTGGGGGTGGGGTAGGCTCCTCGCGGACAGCCCCCCCTGCCCCCCCATCTCTGGAGCTGCTGGAGGGGCACGCGCTGTAGAGGGCGCCGGGTCTCCCTGCGGCCCAGGCCGGCGCGCGCCGCTTCACACCTGCGGCCCACGAAGCCGGGCCTGCAGACGCACCTGCCCTCCGCATCACAGCGCTCCGACACGGAGCCCCGCGGAGCGCACTCACACGGCCGGCACGCCTCCCTGTCCCTGTCCCACCAGCAGTCCGGCTACGCCCGCGTCCACACACACCGCAACACACACACGCGCATGGAGAACACACACCACGAAACACAGACACACACACATATATACCGACCCCGAAAAACAGACAAACACCAACAACCACATGTAAGAATACATATACAGACACACATAGATATACAAGCACACATAACGGGCCACGTTCAGAAGAACATACAACAACAGAGAACAGCGCGTCAGTGTGCAAAACTCAGGAAGTGACATCATAATACTTTAGAGAAGGAGGAAGTCCAGACCTAATTCATCAAGACAATCCACACATAAATATCAACAAAACGTAGTTATGAGCATGATAGTGTGTGCAGGTGTGACTGTGTGTGTTTATGTGGGTACGTGTCTATGTGCGCTTGTCTGTGCGCATGTCTGTGTGACTGTGCTTGCATGTGTGCATGTATGTGTTTGCGTGTGTGTACACACGCGATACTCACCATACACTCATCACACTTCCGGCCCACGACATGTTGGCGACACTCACACCGTCCGCTGTACTTATTACACACCTCTGTTATGGACCCATTCCTGTTACACTCACATGCTAGAGAGAGAGAGAGTGAGGGAGAGAGAGAGGGAGTGAGAGAGGGAGAGAGAGTGAGGGAGAGAGAGAGAAAGAGAGAGAGAAAGTGAGGGAGAGGGAGAGAGAGGGAGAGAGATAGAGATAGAGAGAGGACACAGAAAGGCAGTATTACTGACGTGATGTTCACAGAGTTTAGCAGGATGAAGGAGCGGTGTGCCAGTGATCTTTGTTTTGTTATAAAATAGTTCCTGCCATGTAACAACGCCTCACCCTCTCTCTCTTCCCTCTCTCTCTCTTCCCTCTCTCTCTCTTCCCTCTCTCTCTCTTCCCTCTGCGCTCTCATCATTAAAGCACTTCATACGGTTTACACGGCGAGTGACGGCTGTCCTCACTAAAAACACCACGGCTATTCACAGCCTTGTACAGAGACATTACTGCTGCGCCATAAATCAAGTGAGACCTCAGGAGGCCACTGAGTCCTCAGTTCAGGACGAGTTCTCCAAGGCTGAACTGTGTGGTAATGTGTGCACACTGTGTGCTTATACAGAGAAATATCACAAGTCTGTCCTACTTAAACACAACTGTTCTGTTGAAAACATTACAATCGTCTGTAGGCCACAGGTTGATGACACACTGCATTCTAGGACTGCACACACACGCACACGCGTGTGTAAAATACGTAGCAACATGTCCCCATCTGAGTAACACACACTACACTAACACACCCACTACACCTCTCACTGTACAATAATTATTCGGTTAATATATTTACTGTTCTTATTACTGATTTTGTTTTATCTAGCTAAATTATAATTATGTTTCACATTTTTTACTTTTATTATTTTGTTAGTTATGGCTATTAGAACCATTATCATCATCAATAAAACATTAATTATTTCCACAGAACATTTTCAGCTCCAAACTCCAAACCTGATACAGTCACACCATTAAAGCTACTGAAAGAGAGAGAGGGAGAGAGAGGGAGAGAGGGAGAGCTGAAAAAACCAGACACCTAGGGAGAGTGACAGAGAGGGAGGGACAGATGAAGAGATTAGTTTACCCATCCTTTTTTATGACAGAGACAGATCCTGCCTCCATATGGAAAGAAGAAAAAAGGATAATTTCATAAACTGTGTTATGTGTGTTATAAATAACATTTGCTTGTTTCAGATATCTGATCTAAGGGCTCCCACCCTCAGTGTCCCAATGGTCCCTCAGTGTCCCAACAGTCCCTCAGTGTCAGGGCTGGCTCGGATGCCACTCCCTCCACCACCAGGAGGGGCACCCGAGTCAGTCCTAGACTTGCGGGGCGTAATCAGCAATGATCTGTTTCAGCTGTCTGAAGCCTTCTTAAGGAAGCTGTGGGAAACAGATCATTGCTGATTCGTTCGGTTTTGCCCTCGCGCTATCAGCCTGCTCCTTCATTCCCCGAAGTTGCACTCTCCAAGTTACAAGGTGTCTCGTCGCCGCTCTCTCTCTGTCTCTCCTTCTCTTCTTCGAGATTCTATCTCCTGCGTCGTTCTGACCTACCTCAAGTTTTCCCAAGTCTGTTTTTTTCTTCCTGTCTTTATTCTGACTTTATATTTTAGGAAGGGGTTTTGTTTTGCTGCGGCGTTTTTCTGCCTGCTGGCCAGCCACCTTCTCTGGCATCTTTAGTTTCGTTTTCACGTTGCCTGTGTCTGCGCTGTTTAAGTTACGTTTGTTGTTTTGTTTGTTTCTCCCGTCTCCTTACGGTTGAGCTTTATTTTTCACGCGTTGAGTTTTCCGCGTTGGGTTTTGTTTGTCGTTTTGCCGTGCTTCCACGGCTTTCCTTTTATTTTCTCGCGTTGACTTTTCCGCGTTGCTTTCGTTTATTCATTTGGGTTGTGTTTCGTGTTTTAACTCTCGCACTCGCGTTCTGTTCTGACAAACGCGGTTGTGCTGTTAAACGGCACTTGGATCCACCTTTCTTCTATCACTATACGCGGTGAGTACCTCCCAGTACTCCCGCGCTACAGAACGAATCAGCCTGAACATGGATCCAGCCGCTAAGCACGAAACAGCGGAGTTAAGAGCTGCCCTCACTAACCAAGGCGCAACTTAATGACGTTACAGTCGCCATACAGACCCTAGCAGGTTCTGCTGCAGTTTCACCTACACCTCCCGCTAGACCTGTTGAACTCCCTGTTTTAGCTCCACACCTTGAACCTGTTCTTCCGTGTCCACCCCGCTACTCAGGGGATCCTGAGGGGTGCAGAGGATTTTTGCTGCAGTGTTCATTAATATTTGAGCAGCAGCCCTCCAGGTTTCCCTCTGAGCGTGCTAAAGTGGCTTATGTGGTAGCACTGTTGACAGAAAGAGCTCTGGCTTGGGCTACCCCTCTATGGGAAGCACAAGCAGAAGTATGCACTACACACGAGCGTTTTGCCGCAGCTATGAGGAGCGCATTTTACCATCCATCTTCAGGGGGTGTACTCGGGTCTCGTCTCTTGCGCCTAAGACAAGGTAAAATGTCTGTTGCTGATTATTCCCTGGCGTTCAGAACACTAGCCTCAGAAAGCGGATGGGAAGTTGACGCACTCACAGCAATTTATCAGGAAGGGTTAACTGATGAGCTCAAAGATGAGCTGGCACTTCGGGATCCTCCCTCTGATCTCGACGCATTGATCGCTTTCACTGTGCGTCTTGATAATCGTTACCGCGAACGTAGACATGCTAGACGGTTGCAACATCAGGCAGTTACACCTAAGCCTGACACCACACGCGTTGTAGAGCCACGTGAGGCTGTTAACGAGCCGCAGCCTATGCAGCTAGCTCACACACGTCTTTCTAGGCAAGAAAGACAAGCGCGCCTTCAGGAGGGTAGATGCTTGTACTGCGGTAGCGAAGGGCATAAACTCCAAAAATGCCCCGAGCTACAGGGAAAAGGAGCGGTCCGCCAGTAACTGAGGAGGTCCTGGCGGGCCCGGTCTCAAACCCTCCTAGCAATGGTTTATTCATACACGTTTCGCTTACCTGGCGAGGGACAGAAGGGAAACACCTCTTGGCATTTATTGATTCAGGTGCTGCTGCCAATTTTATAGACGTCGCTTTGGCAAAAGAACTGGGGGTTCCGCTTGTTGACCTAGACAAGCCTTTGTCTGTAGCGGCCGTTGATGGACGTGCCTTGACTTCAGGCGAAGTCAATAAGCAGACTATCCCGCTTGACATGAGTATTGGGGGTCACAAAGAACAGCTCGCCCTTTATGTCATTAGCGCGCCCCAGATGCGTCTTATTCTGGGTTTTCCTTGGCTCCAACGCCACAACCCAGAAGTAGATTGGCTTTCCCGTTCAGTCCGTAGTTGGGGAGCCATCTGCAAGGAAACATGCCTAAAGAGCAACCCCAAAACCACTACCAGTCACTCTCCGGACCCTGTTGACCTAACTCAGGTTCCTGCTGTTTACCACGACCTCAGAGAGGTATTCAGCAAGAAAAAGGCTGGCTTCCTTCCTCCTCATAGGGCTCATGACATAGCCATTGAGCTACTGCCAGGCACTAGTCCCCCTAGAGGCCGTCTTTTCTCCCTGGCCGTACCTGAACGTAGAGCCATGGAGACTTATATACAGGAGGCCCTGGCAGCCGGATTCATCCGGCCATCAACCTCTCCCGCTGGAGCAGGGTTTTTCTTTGTGGGGAAAAAAGACGGGGGACTCAGACCTTGTATCGATTACCGGGGGCTTAATAAGATCACGGTCAAGGATCGTCACCCTCTACCCCTCATGGCTACTGCCTTTGAGGCCCTCCAGCAGGCAACAATCTTCACTAAGCTTGATCTGAGAAGTGCCTACAACTTAGTCAGGGTAAGAGAGGGTGACGAGTGGAAGACCGCGTTTATCACACCCTCAGGTCATTATGAGTATCTTGTCATGCCCTTCGGTTTAATGAATGCCCCGGCCGTGTTCCAGCGCTTCATTAACGAAGTACTAAGGGAGGCTCTGGACAGATACGTCTTTGTTTATCTGGATGACATCCTCATCTACAGTAAATCCGAGACCGAACATAGAAAACACGTCCGGCGGGTGCTCCAACTACTCCTCGAAAACCACTTGTTTATTAAACTAGAAAAATCTCTGTTTCATGTCCAGGAAATAGGTTTTCTAGGTTACCGTATCGCCCAGAACACTCTGGCCATGGACCCCTCCAAGGTCCGGGCCGTTGCTCATTGGCCCACTCCTACCTCACTCCGTCTGGTACAGCGTTTTTTAGGGTTCGCCAATTTCTACCGCCGCTTCATTAAGGGTTTCAGTACCCTTGCGGCTCCCCTGATTACTCTCACCAAAAAGAGCCCCGGTCCCTTCGTCTGGACTCCCGAAGCCCAGCGAGCTTTCGAAGACCTGAAAATTCAGTTCACTTCTGAACCAGTGTTATGCATGCCGGATCCCGACCTACCATTCATAGTTGAGGTCGATGCGTCTGACTACGGGGTAGGTGCTGTTCTCTCCCAGAGAACCGGGTCCCCTCCTAAGCTCCATCCGTGTGCGTATTACTCCCATCGCATGTCCCCAGCTGAGCGCAATTATGACGTGGGGGACAAGGAACTCTTGGCCGTCAAATTGGCCCTCGAAGAGTGGAGACACTGGCTGGAGGGGGCTAAGCACCCTTTCCTGGTCTGGACTGACCATAAGAACCTGGCCTACCTCCAGCAGGCCAAGCGTCTGAACCCCAGACAAGCCAGGTGGTCCTTGTTTTTCGGACGCTTTGACTTCACGCTCTCCTACCGTCCGGGCACAAAAAATGCCAAACCTGATGCTCTGTCCCGCCAGTGGGAGTCGCCTCCTGACACCTCTGGGCCTAGCACCGTGCTGCCAGCTTCCAAAATCGTGGCACCCCTGCAGTGGGCCATAGAGACTGAAGTCAAACAAGCGCTCACCAGTGACCCGGGGCCTGGTGGTGGCCCATCCGGTCGTCTCTACGTCCACCCTAGGTTGCGTAAGAAGGTCATGGAGTGGGGTCACACTTCACCATTTGCTGCTCATCCCGGGTCACGACGTACATTGAAACTCCTCCAGGGTAGATTCTGGTGGCCCGGGATGGATCAAGAGGTGACTCGTTTCGTCACCGCCTGCGAGACGTGTACCAGAAACAAGGTGACCCATACCAAACCGGCCGGTTTGTTACGTCCACTGCCTATTCCGTTGAGACCTTGGACGCACGTCGCCTTAGATTTCGTGACCGGGTTGCCTCCCTCTCGAGGTAACACCGCCATTCTGGTCATCGTAGACAGGTTTTCCAAAACCGCAAGGTTTCTGGCCTTGCCTCAGCTCCCCTCGGCCCGGGAGACTGCTTCTCTCTTCCTACACCACATAGTCCGGCACCACGGTTTTCCTACCGACGTGGTGTCCGACAGGGGACCCCAATTCACCAGTCGCTTTTGGGGTTCTTTCCTGAGGCTCTTGGGGGCCAGGGCTAGTTTGTCCTCTGGGTTTCACCCCCAGACTAATGGGCAGACTGAGCGCACCAACCAGGACCTCGAGCAGACGCTTCGGTGTCTGGCTTCCTCCAACCCCTCCTCCTGGTCTGACCAGCTTCTGTGGGCCGAGTATGCCCATAACACCTTGTGGCACTCGGCCCTCGGGATGTCCCCCTTCGAATGCCTCTACGGGTATGCCCCTCCTATGTTCGCTAACCAGGAGGAGGAGGCAGCCGTTCCGGGTGCCCGGGCTTTGGTGCGGCGATGTAGGGTGGCTTGGCGTAAGGCCCGTAAGGCCTTGATGTCTGCCTCCTCCGGCTACTGTCGGAGTGCCGATAAGCACCGCCTTCCTGCCTTGTCGTTTCGCCCGGGTCAGCGCGTCTGGTTGTCCGCCAAGGACCTGCCTGTCCGCGGCGGAACCAAGAAGCTGGCTCCTCGCTACCTGGGCCCCTTCAAGGTGGACAGGCGCACCAACCCGGTCGCTTACCGGTTGGTGCTCCCGCCGTCTATGAAGGTCCACCCGGTTTTTCACGCTTCTCGTCTCCGTCCTGTCTTGTGTAACATGCCCCGTGCTCCTGCCCCGCCGGCTCCCCGCATGGTTGATGGTGGTCCTGTGTACACGGTCAGCCGGTTGTTGGACCACCGCCGTGTTCGGGGTCGGGACCAATACCTGGTTGACTGGACGGGTTATGGCCCAGAGGAACGCTCCTGGGTCCCCGCCTCCCGCATCGTTGATAGGTCCCTTATCCGGGATTTCCGCCGTGACAGGGCCGTCGCGTTGGGCCCGCGTGGTCTCGGGCCTAGAGGGGGGGGCTCTGTCAGGGCTGGCTCGGATGCCACTCCCTCCACCACCAGGAGGGGCACCCGAGTCAGTCCTAGACTTGCGGGGCGTAATCAGCAATGATCTGTTTCAGCTGTCTGAAGCCTTCTTAAGGAAGCTGTGGGAAACAGATCATTGCTGATTCGTTCGGTTTTGCCCTCGCGCTATCAGCCTGCTCCTTCATTCCCCGAAGTTGCACTCTCCAAGTTACAAGGTGTCTCGTCGCCGCTCTCTCTCTGTCTCTCCTTCTCTTCTTCGAGATTCTATCTCCTGCGTCGTTCTGACCTACCTCAAGTTTTCCCAAGTCTGTTTTTTTCTTCCTGTCTTTATTCTGACTTTATATTTTAGGAAGGGGTTTTGTTTTGCTGCGGCGTTTTTCTGCCTGCTGGCCAGCCACCTTCTCTGGCATCTTTAGTTTCGTTTTCACGTTGCCTGTGTCTGCGCTGTTTAAGTTACGTTTGTTGTTTTGTTTGTTTCTCCCGTCTCCTTACGGTTGAGCTTTATTTTTCACGCGTTGAGTTTTCCGCGTTGGGTTTTGTTTGTCGTTTTGCCGTGCTTCCACGGCTTTCCTTTTATTTTCTCGCGTTGACTTTTCCGCGTTGCTTTCGTTTATTCATTTGGGTTGTGTTTCGTGTTTTAACTCTCGCACTCGCGTTCTGTTCTGACAAACGCGGTTGTGCTGTTAAACGGCACTTGGATCCACCTTTCTTCTATCACTATACGCGGTGAGTACCTCCCAGTACTCCCGCGCTACACTCAGTGTCCCAATGGTCCCTCAGTGTCCCAACAGTCCCTCAGTGTCCCAACAGTCCCACCCTTAATGCAGACAACCAATGAAACAACTCCTTGCTTGTGCGTGACGCCTGTTTACACCATGTACTTCACTTTGCAACATCTTTCTTTTTGAAATGTGTATTGATTTTTTTTGTATCAAAACTGATTATGTGTATCTTGCTCTAAATGTGTTTTTATGTACAAAAGAAAAGTGAAAACAGCTGTTTACTTTAAAACTGTCAAAACAGGCAGTAGTCAAAAGTGAACAATAGTGAGAGAGAGCGAGGTAGTGTGTGTGTGTGTGTGTGTGTGTGTGTGTGTGTGTGTGTGTGTGTGTGTGTGTGTGTGTGTGTGTGTGCGTGTGTGTGTGCGCGGGCGTGTGTGTGTGTGCGTGTGTGTGGTTTGTGAAATCAAAAGTTCGGTGCTGCTATACTCACGTCTGCAGTTCTTGGACACAATGGCATCTCCATAGTAACCATCTGCGCAGGTTTCGCAGGTGACTCCGCCATACCCTTCCATACAACGCAGACACACCCCTGTTACCGGGTCACAGCTACGGGGGGCCAATAGGTCCAAATTACCATTACAGTCACACGGACGGCAGGAACCTCCCACAGAACTGGGATGTCCAAAATAACCATTAGCACAGCTGTGGAGGGAGGGAGTGAGGGGGAGAGAGAGAGAGAGAGAGAGAGAGAGAGAGAGAGAGAGAGAGAGAGAGAGAGAGAGAGAGAGAGAGAGAGAGAGAGAGAGAGAGAGAGAGAGAGAGAGAGAATTAGCAGCTTTATTGCCTGTTCCCAGGACTGTGTTGCACTGTGTTCCTTGTTCCTGATGTTACTATCACTTGGGATCACTACATCTATCACCACAGTCCCCTTCTGCTGCTGGTGTAATGAGCACAGTGAGGAGGAACTTGTCAGGAATCCTGACTGTGTGAACTCTGTTTTGTCTGGGCCTGTAAAGCAGATGCATGTTTAAGGTACCGACGTTACCCAACGTCCATCACCAACGTCACCTCCAGGTCACGCGGGAGTGGCATAAGCAGACACTGGAGGATTGGAACAACCGTCATGGATGAATCCAGGTTTGTGGTGCATAAAATGGAGGGACAGCTACTGATGGGCTGTCAAACGCATGAGACCCTCTACGATTCACCTGTGGGCCCAATACAAGCTGGTGGTGGGTGTGCACATGCCTGGGGGGTGTAGTCCTGGGGGTTGTAGTCCTGGGGGTTGTAGTCCTGGGGGATGTAGTCCCAGCATGATGTTTGATCACTTATACCACCGCATGAGTCTCTGAATGCCAACGGGTACTTGGCAATCCCAGCAGATCATGTGCACCTGTGCATGTTGACGTTCTTCCCTGACAGTAATGGTACTTATCAACAGGATAATAGCCCACCGTGGTGCACCATGGTTTCAGGGACACAGTGTCTACAGCAGGGGTGCCCATTACGTCGATCGCGATCTACCGGTCGATCGCAAAGGAAGTGTGGGTAGATCGCATGACATTAAAAAGTAGTGGATGAATCTGCACTGACGGTTGTATTTTGATTGACATACAGGGTAGCCAATCCCCCGTCAACGATCAACACACATTGCTGCCCCCCCCCCCCCCCCCATCAACGATCGACACACGCCGCTAAAAAATAAATAGGTAGATCTTTCCGACTTGGTCATCTTATAAGTAGATCGCAAGCTGAAAACTTGTGGGCACCCCTGGTTTACAGTGTCCTTCTCTGTCCTTCTCGGCCCGACCCGATCTCAATCCAGTGGAGCACGTCTGGGAACACTTGGATTGCCCGGTTCACTATGCTGACCCACAACTCCACAGTCTGAAGGACCTCAGTGCTCTGCTGCAGTTGCAGTGGGCATGAGGGCCTCCAGATACCTTCCGTCACCTGATACAGTCCAGGCCACAATGTCTCGGCAGTGTCTTCCGACCTAAGGCTGGTTATATAATATTCTGATATGATTGTATAAATATGTACGCATAAAAATAGATTGTTGTAATGGGGGGTGAGCGTTAGTTGTTAGTTGTAGTGGGAGGCCATGTGTATGCAGGGGGTGTGTACATTCCCAATGCTATTATTCTCTCTCTGACACGCCCCCTCCAGCATGGCTCCACCCACTCCAGCACTGGCTTTGCCCAGTCAGCTCACTGGCAAACAGATAGCCAAACCAAATGTGATTGGTTGCTTGAATGAAGAACACAGAAAATTCCGTGGCTCTTTGATTGGCTAGAAGAAAACGACTCTGGCCTGTGCTTCAAACATTCTCCCCTTCCCCAAAAAGGGAAGGGTGATTTCGTAGCCATGGAGATACATCTCCAGGCGGAGCCCCTGGAGCTCCTCGGATTGAGGACAGAACTCTGCATGCATGAGAATGAGCCAATCAGCATTATGTAGGCAGACTCATTTGCATACAGACCTGAATCCCTTGAGCTGGTAAAACAAACTGTACCAACATCATCGAAAGAGATATGAAAGGGCCCATAGGAGGTCATTCATATTTAAAATAGCATGAAACACCAAAATACACTAAGCAAGCAAAATGCCATTCTGCGCCACATTTAATTTATAATTAAAATAAATATTAATTTATTGATAAGTATTAATAGATTCCAATATTCTGTATAAAACACTAATCAAATGAGTCATGCCAGTTTTTTTTACGTCTGCTTTAACATCAGGTTTGTTGAGCAAAGGTTGTACAGTGTTCACGCCTCTCATCCGTGGCTTTATGAGCTGTACTCGTGGGTTATAGTGAAACTCTCCAACTGTATCCACTGTCAGATGTAAGAGCCATTTACAGGACACACAGTTTAACACAGGGGAGGGTCATTTCTTAGAGGGCAGTTAACAGCTACGCCCCATCTCCATTCTAAAACACATCTGCTGAATCATAGACACACACACCCACATATACCAACATACAAACATACACCAACACCCTACCACACTCAGCCTACTACATGTACCCACACACACACACACACACACACACACACACACACACACACACACACACACACACACACACACACACACACACACACACACACACAAAGGCTCATGTGCACAGGAATACACACATATACGCACAAGTGCCACAATCACACTGCCACATACAGCAGTCCTTCACTAGCAGTCCTGGGTTTGTCTTTAAATGGAGTGTGTGGAGGGACTATGACATGGTTATTCTTAACCCCAGGTGTCAGGTCCTGCCCCACTGTACCCCACCCACACCCCAACTCCCCCTGTCATGGATGACTGGAACCAGGTGTCTGGGACAGCTGATAAATATAACACCATCCACCAGTTGGACTATAAACATAAAAAAAACTCTCCCACAAACACACATGTTTCCCAACTGTGTGTTGACAAGTAAGTTAGGAGGCATAAATGGCACACTATTTTTGTCAGACCAGCATCATGGGAAAGAGAGACGTAGACACAAAGAGACAGAAAGAAAGTCTGGACATTTTTGAGCTGGACCTTTACAAATGCTCCCTACTGCCCCCTATAGGCCACAAATGCACAGTTTCAGCAGGATATAATCACTGGCAGGGGCGTGAGAGCAGACCCATGCTTGCTCGTGTGCATGTGTGTGTGCATGGCTGTGTGTATTTGTGTGCGCGTCACTGATTCTGAGGTGTCCACACCACTGTTTTTGACTAGCTCTGGTGAGCGGGTGTACCGTCAGATAAAGTTTGGCTGTAAAAAGTAGTCCCCTTCGTTTCTCTTCTGCAGGGTGTCTCTTGAGAAGGGTCATGTTCAGACCCCTCCCTCCTCAGTTAAGTTGGGTCAGCTGCATCTCACCCTCCTAATGGCTGTTGGTCTCCACCACCTCCACTCCATCTCCTTTCTCTCCTCTCATCTATTCTTTCTCCTTTCTCTCCTCCTCATCTATTCTTTCCCCTTTCACCCCTTTCCCCTTTCTCTCCTCCTCATCTTCCCACAATCATTTGCACACACACCCCTCCCCCACCCCCCCTTCTCCATCTGTGCAGAATTAATGACAGGTTAAGAGTAGTGAGGGGAGGGGACAGTGACAGGCTCCACCCCCGGGGACGGCAGAGGGCCCGAAGCCAGGCCACCTCCATCTGTCTGCAGAGGCAGGGTGACAGTCCACAGACCTTTTTTGCCAACCCGACGCTATTTTTTGCCACACCTCTGAGGATTGGTGTGAATGCAAATCTTACACTACTAGCTGAGCCAGAGAGCTAAAGGAGAGGAGAGGATTATGGTACCACTTTTACTTTCAAGCCCAAAATTACACATCTGGTCACCACAGTGTAATGAGTTTAAAAATATAACTCATAAATCTAGAGAAATCAATTGGAGAACCAATAAAAGATCATCGTCACATATCAGTCCAAACACAATTAGCATATCCGCTACTACTTCTGAAAGAATGAGCCAAATATTTCGGTTACCCACTTGAACATGAACGTGAATGGAAATGAGCTCTGAGCACTAATGTCCAAGAGAAATGAACCTTGTGGCAGTAGGCTGCATAGCTAGCTAATACCCAGGAGAAATTAATGCTAAGTCAGGAGGCTGCATAGCTAGCTAATGTCCAGGAGAATTTAACCTTGGGCCAGCTGGCAGCATAGATAGCTAATGTGCAGGAGAATCTAACCTTGGGCCAACTGGCTGCATAGCTAGCTAATGTCCAGGAGAAATGAACCCTGAGTCAACAGACAGTTTAGCTAGTAAACATCCAGGAGAAATTAATCCTGAGCCTGCAAGCTAGATAGCTAGGTAATGTCCAAGATAGATTTTGTCCATTGTATAGTCCATAGCTATCTGTATCGTTGTCACATTCACTAACACTGACCACAGACTGACACCTTCCAAATAAGAAAGCCGTTTGACCACACCCACCAACTGCAAAATTATTTACAGTCCATGAGCTAAGTGGCACTGCAGTCTGAATTTAGCCAACGTTAGATCTGTTATGTAGTTAACATTGATACAGCCCATTGTCAGGTTGTTCCATTGGTCAGACTGTACCACAGTACAGGGGCACATACTGCTAACACCCCTGCTGTCTCCTGCTTTGGTTTAGTCCTTGGGACTCACAGGATCTGCTGACTGTAGCTGCCCCTTTGAATAAGGGGCTAATAAATCAGATGTGTTTCGGTGTGTCACCATTCAACACCTCATGTGTTAAGGCTTAAAATTTACTCGCAGCCTCTGAAGGGAAGCAATGGAGTATCGTGGTGTAGATATGAACCGCTACATCCTGGACTAAGTGAATCCATAAAATCAAGGCCAGATTAGGTTGCACACACACACTAAAAAACAACAACAACCCATAAAACAATGTGTAACACACCCAGACCTAAGAGACGTGCTCACACATGATTAGGCATGAAAACCAATAGAAAAAAATAATTCAAGAAGTTTGCAGGGCAAATATCAAACAAATGCGGTACAGTTTCCTCCAAAGGAGAAAACGGATTTCAGCTTCCTGGCTCAGGGAAAAACACCAGCGCACGTGAAAGGAAACTAGCCCTTTACACTGCAATATTTACACTTAAAATAACAGTTCACAATCAATGATAGAGTTAGGGGTACTCTGTGTAAAACCACTTACTAGGGATCCACCAGTAGAAAGGAAGAACCCTTGGGATATGTACGTTCCCAGTTATTAAATAAAACAATAAGAATGAGAAGTGCTAACCTCCACAACTGTGTTGTTGAAACTAGAGCAGAAGTGTGTCAGGTACAAACCCTGAAGCCGAAGTCTCGCTCTGCCCGCCTACACGTGCTTTACAAATGCAAAACGTTCCCATTTATTCAAGGTGCAGGAGACACCAGAGGTTTTACCTTCATTGTAACAGGAGCTACCTCAAAATTAGATATTTGATGGTGAATATGAAGAACACATGATAGCATGATGCTGTGTTTGAGTACAAGACCAAATTCAGTTTACAAGTTTATAAAAAAAAAAAGAAAAAAACTATTAATATAAAAAACGTATACATAAGGTGGGCCAATGCAATTTCATACATTTACGTTATTTGCTAAATCTGAAAAATGTATTTGCTGGATAAGCTGGACAATGCAGCATTTTAATATTCATCAGACATCAGTTTGTTAGTTGTTGAATCAAAGTTTTGTTAGAAACAAACTGCGGTAATGCAAATGTAAATCTCTCTCTCTGGATTATTCCTAATGTTTACACTGACATAAAATAGACTGAAAACGCAATCTGTAGTCGATATGGACAGTGGCATCTGGTGGGCGGGGTCAACACAGTGGTAGTGGTACGAGGTGGGTGGTGTCAACACAGAGGCAGTGGTACGAGGTGGGCGGGGTCAACACAGAGGCAGTGGTACGAGGTGGGCGGTGTCAACACAGTGGCAGTGATATGAGGTGGGCGGGGTCAACACAGAGGCAGTTGTATGAGGTGGGCGGGGTCAACACAGAGGCAGTGGTACGAGGTGGGTGGGGTTAACACAGGGCAGTGGTACGAGGTGGGTGGAGTCGACAATGGGCATCAGAGTCATATTTGAAAATAGCAGAAATACTGTAATCGTAGGTGTGAGCGTGTTTGTCTGTGTGTGTGTGTGTGTGGTGGAGACCTTATCAAAGACGTAAAAATTGGTTTGGCGCAGAAGCGCTTCCTCGGCTAGTTTGACGTGTACTAATGACCAAAGGCAGATCAAATGTACACACACCTCACAGCAGCGATACAGTGCAGCCGAGCACTGGAATAAACACGCTGCAATACTGTTCCTTCCCTCGTACCAACCCAGACGGGCTGTGGCTGTCCAGACTCACTGACTGCAGTGTGTGCTGCTGCAGACGCATGCCATCCGGTCTAAAAATACCAGGTGACCACGAGAGAGACTGACGTCACTGTACTGTAGGGTGCGAGAGAGACGGAGAAGGTCTCTACTGCGCAAATACTTCACAAGTAGTAGAGAAAGTCTCAGAGGGAACCTTTCAAAGCACATTTCATTGTAATTATAAACTATACTATACAATACTCTACAATACCACACTTTACTATATTATATTATATTATTTTATACTATACTATACTCTAAATTATATATAAAACACACTCTATTTGGACATACAGACCCAGTCAACTTGACACTATCAATTTTGGGCTTAGCACATTTAGCTGCTTCCCCTCACTTCCCTCTTTACCACTTCCACTGAGATTTCTGTGGTGTGTTTAGCCAGTGAATCGCCCACCGATCAATCAGACACATCGATACCTCGACCACAACCGACAGCAGCAAATTCCAAACGCAATCACATTAAACTGGGACTAAGCAGGAGTGCTGTCACTGGGCTATCGAACTGGGTCAGAACTAATTCAAAATAAAAAGTATTTCATTAGTCTTTAGGAAACCGCACTGTACCAAACTTGCTCTCAGTGAGACGACCCGATCGATGTGTCCAGGTAGAACGCACAGGCTGCATTCATCAAACCCCTCACTGCAGCGGGCCTGGTCTGGAGCCAGCTTCTCTCTCTCTCTGTCGTAATTAACACTGGCAAACCACTGATCCCTGACCAGCCTCTGATCAAACTGAGAAGTGTACTGAGTGCTACTGAGGGCACTAGCGGCGTACCCCGTGTCCTGCAGGGGGGGTATTTATAGAGCCGGCTGACGGGAAGAGGCCAGGAGTGTGCAGTGCTTCAAACACGACTCGCCCCCGTTACCCCGAGATCCCAGAGCATCACAGCCACACACCACGCAGTCAGAGCAGACACCAGCTTTGAGGGTGGCCTGTCGCAGGGGTCTGTCAGCCCCGGCCACTGCGCCCGTGGAGGTTTCTGCATCATTAAACCTGAGCTACTGTTCTAACAGCTGAGGAGTTGACTCAGGTGTGTGAGAACTGGGAACTCCAGATTAGGACTGGGACGCCCTGCTGGTTTACAGCAGTCCTCTACTTTAAAAGTATGATATGCTCAAAAGATATGTGTGTGTGTTTGTGTGTGTGTGTGTGTGTGTGTGTGAGTGAGAGAGAGAGATGCTAGAGCTAGCAACAGCACCTACGCGGACTCTTACCTCTCACAGCGGGTCCCTGTGTAGCCTGCTTGGCACTGGTCACAGATCAGCTGACCGTCCTCGTCCTGGACACATGTTGGACTGAAACTGAGGTGTTTTTGAGCGAACGTTGCCGTCAACACAAGAAGAAGAAAAGAGAAAGAGTTAAAAACCACCATCCTTCAGTCCCTTCTGTCCCTCACGAGAACATCTACATCTCTGATACTCTTTACAGACACACACACACACACACACGCACACACACACATACACACACAGAGGGGGGAGAGAGACAGATTCCAAAGATAGCAGGTTAGCTAGCTGGTTATGTGATGAGGAAAAGAAGCTCAAGTTTCTTTGTGTGTATGTGTGTGTGTGTGTGTGTGTGTGTGTGTGTGTGTGTGTGTACGTGTGTATTTAGGGACGTTCAGGAGGGAACGTCTCTTTCTTTAGCCCCTCTGCACAGGGCAGCGGAATGTTCAGCTGCTGGGTTCTGTTGCCTGTGGTGCCAATGAGTGGAGTGGAGGGGTGGAGGGGTGGAGGTGTGGAGGGGTGGAGGGGTGGAGGTGTGGAGTGGAGGGGTGAGCACTAGCCTGTTAGCCACGCCCCTCATGACCCCTGACCCCTGACAGGGATGGTTGCGGACCTATGGGTTGAATCGTGTGTGCTAGAAATGAGGGACGACTGGGGACAGGAAGTGATGTCACTCACTTGTTTGCTGGGTTTTGTAGTGGGCAGGCACATGGCTTGCAGTCGCTGATGGTTCCTTTGGTGGCGTCGCCATAGTAACCAGGTGTGCACACCTCACAGTTTGTACCTGTGGTGTGATGTTTACAGCCCTGTAAAAAGTGCACACACACACACACACACACACACACGCACACACGCACGCACACACACACACACACACACAAACAAAAGAAGGCGATTCCATTTAAATGATGCCACATTTCTGCACAAACTTGCAAACACATCCCTTTCCAACACAGGCACGCATCTACACACAAGATCAGTGTGTGGCAGTTCACCAGTATCAACGACACGGACACAAATTCTCACGTTCACATGGTTCACGCTTCTCCATGAGCTCAGCCTGTTGTGACTCTGCAGCCAATCAGCTGTTCCCATTCCTAACAGCTGACACATATGTCTCCACACACACAGTCAGGAGGAGCGTTACAGAACTACAGACAGAGGAATGGCTTCAGATGCCCCCCAGTGCCAGCACACCTGATGTCCAGCAGATGGCGCCCCAGAGCGCAGTGTGACATAAACAATGGGGAGGGGCAGCCAAGCACACACAACTTTTTTTAATCACCCGCTTAAACCTAGTGCACTGGGGTGGCTGGCATTGGGCTGGGTCACACGCTTCGCCAAACTGTCCCACAGAATAAACTTACACTCCTGAGTGTTTTACTGATGTCCACTCTGTAATTTACATACAGGGGGGAGGAGGTGCAGAGAAGACGAGATACAGATAGTAAACGAGGGAGACAGATAGAGAACGAGACAGACAGAGCATGAGATGGACAGGGAATGAGACAGAGAGAGAACAAGACATAGACAGAATGAGACAGAATGAGACAGACAGAGAACAAGATGGACAGAGAATGAGACATACAGAGAATGAGACATACAGAGAATGAGGCAGAGAGAGAACAAGACAGAGTGATAACCAGACAGACAGAGTGAGACAAAGAACGAGGCAACACTCATATCTCCGGCAATTAAGCTAAATGTGAGAATGTGAGAAGGAGACATTCTGCTAATCTGGCGGCGCTGTGTTGAAGCGTTGGTGTGAAGCTGTGGTGATTCGTAGCTGATTCGTGATGTCAGAAAGCTGGCACCATACAATTTCCCACGAATGTAATTTAACAACTGATGAATTTAAGTTAATGAATTAGTTGATCATTTAAAGTCAAATTGTTAGCCAAATAAAATGAAACCGTCTAAAACAGTTGTTTGTAAGAAAGTAGGAGTTTATGGAAGAATCGGGTCCATGGAAGAAGGCCTACACACACACACACACACACACACACACACACACACACACACACACACACACACACACACACACACACACACACACACCCACATACACACGCAGTGGCGCTCTTCCTTGAAATGAATATATCCTGGTCCTGGACCTGCTGAGCTGGACCGGAGCTGTGACTCCACTCTCACTGGGTTTCTCACCACCCACAGATCAGGCTGAATACTCCACCTAATGCCTGAACAAGGATGTTGTCTGGGAGAGGCTTCACATGGCAAGACACAATACATACAAGTTGAAGACATAACTAAAAGTGACACACTGTTCTATGGGTCCAAGATCATGCAAGGTAACAGGCTGATCATGTGCGTAGTGGGCTGTCACATTCAATTTGATGTCCTGTCAAACACACACACACACACACACACACACACACACACACACACACACACACACACACACACAAACCCTCAGGTCTGGTGTAATTACCAGGCAGTGTCCGGTGAAGTCGTCACAGTGTGATGAGTGTCCGTGGCATTGACAAGGCTCACACACTCCCTGGTGCACAGTGTCGTTAACCCTCCGATAACCTTCGGCACATGCCTGCAAAATACAC
>NC_135219.1:4723132-4748132 GCF_052324685.1 Brachyhypopomus gauderio
GACTGGAGAGTTGTTGGGCTTGAGTACAACTGTGGAGAGTTGTTGTGATTGAGTACAACTGTGGAGAGTTGTTGGGGTTGAGTACGACTGTGGAGACTTGTTGGGGTTGAGTACAACTGTGGTGAGTTGTTGGGGTTGAGTACGACTGTGGAGAGATGTTGGGGTTGAGTACGACTGTGGTGAGTTGTTGGGGTTGAGTACGACTGGAGAGAGTTGTTGGGGTTGAGTACGACTGTGGAGAGATGTTGGGGTTGAGTACGACTGTGGTGAGTTGTTGGGCTTGAGTACAACTGTGGAGAGTTGTTGTGATTGAGTATGACTGTGTAGAGTTGTTGGGGTTGAGTAAGACTGTGGCGAGTTGTTGGGGTTAAGTACAACTGTGGCGAGTTGTTGGGGTTTAGTACAACTGTGGAGAGTTGTTGGGGTTGAGTACGACTGTGGATAGTTGTTGGGGTTGAGTACGACTGTGGAGAGTTGTTGGGGTTGAGTAAGACTGTGGAGAGTTGTTGTGATTGAGTATTACTGTGTCGAGTTGTTGGGGTTGAGTACGACTGTGAAATGCATGTTTGTTTGTAGTTGTGGAACTCATGTTGTTGAGTTGTTTGGGATGAGACCTACTGCAGATTGTTTGCTTGTTTGTTTGTTGTTGTGCTGTTGATGTTGAGTCCTACTGTGGATACATTTTCATAATGATCCAAACATCCCAAAGTCTGATACAGATTTTTCTGTTGTAAATATAAGAGGTAAGACAAGGCCTTTTTATTTTTATTTAAAATATTTTACTACCATCTCTCTGCTCTAATCTGTATGAGATCAGTCATAGCCTCAGGTGTGGTGTTTTTTTTTATGTCCATACATTACATTGTCATTCTCTCTCTCTCTCTCTCTCTCTCTCTCTCTCTCTCTCTCTCTCTCTGTCTGTCTGACTGTGGGTAATAATGGTATGAAGAGGAATGTCTGGCTCATGAATTAACTGAATTAGCATCTCTGGAAATGTGAGTTCTCTCCTTTACTGTACTTTTCTCAGAACTTTTCCTGTGCTGAATATTAATGAGTGCTAATGAATATTAATCTGATGGATGTAACAATCTTTTTTGCTCTTCCTAAACTGTCAATTGAAGGTGCCCTTTCTTCTTTCTCTTGCTCTCTCTCCCTTGCTCTCTCTCTCTCTATCTCTTGATTATGAGTGGATTGAATGGTGCATGGAACATAGTCTATATATGATGTGTGTGGATGTACAGTATGTGTGTGACATACAGAGAGACGATGAGTTGGAAGCAGTACTGAGACATTCGCTCACTGACTGAGACCTTAGCTCACTGACTGAGCCATTACCTCACTGAGTGAGACCTTAGCTGACTGAGATCTTTGCTCACTGAGACCTTAGCTGACTGACTGAGCCATTACCTCACTGACTGAGACCTTAGCTGACTGAGATCTTTGCTCACTGAGACCTTAGCTGACTGAGATCTTTGCTCACTGAGACCTTAGCTGACTGACTGAGCCATTACCTCACTGACTGAGACCTTAGCTGACTGAGATCTTTGCTCACTGAGACCTTAGCTGACTGACTGAGCCATTACCTCACTGACTGAGACCTTAGCTGACTGAGATCTTTGCTCACTGAGACCTTAGCTCACTGACTGAGCCATTACCTCACTGAGTGAGACCTTAGCTGACTGAGATCTTTGCTCACTGAGACCTTAGCTCACTGACTGAGCCATTACCTCACTGAGTGAGACCTTAGCTCACTGACTTTAGTTCACTGAGACCTTAGCTCAATGACTGAGACCTTAGTTCATTGACTGAGACTGCTGAGACAGTAACTCACTGACTGGGACTTTAGTTCACTGAGTGATACTTTAGTTCACTGAGACATTAGTTCACTGACTGAAACCTTAGTTCATTGACTGCTACCTTAGTTCACTGAGACCTTACTTCACGGAGACCTCAGCTTACTGACTGAAACCTTAGCTCACTGACTGAGACTTTTGTTCACTGACCAAAAACCGTAGTTCCCTGACTGAGACCTTGGATCACTGACTGAGCACTTACCTCACTGACTTAGGACTTAGTTCACAGTCTGAGGCCTTAGATTAGCCATATGCACTCACATAGTGTCTGTCCCTTCTAGTGTGTGTCACTACTGAATGTGCTCATGTAGTGTGTGTCACTTGTGTATATGCTCACGTGGTGTGCGTGTCTTATGTGTATGTGCTCACGTGGCGTGTGCGTGTCTTATGTGTATGTGATCACGTGGTGTGCGTGTCTTATGTGTATGTGCTCACGTGGCGTGTGCGTGTCTTATGTGTATGTGCTCACGTGGTGTGCGTGTCTTATGTGTATATGCTCACGTGGTGTGCGTGTCTTATGTGTATGTGCTCACGTGGTGTGCGTGTCTTATGTGTATGTGCTCACGTGGCGTGTGCGTGTCTTATGTGTATGTGATCACGTGGTGTGCGTGTCTTATGTGTATGTGCTCACGTGGCGTGTGCGTGTCTTATGTGTATGTGCTCACGTGGTGTGCGTGTCTTATGTGTATGTGCTCACGTGGCGTGTGCGTGTCTTATGTGTATGTGCTCACTTGGCGTGTGCGTGTCTTATGTGTATGTGCTCACGTGGTGTGCGTGTCTTATGTGTATGTGCTCACATGGCGTGTGCATGTCTTATGTGTATGTGCTCACGTGGTGTGCGTGTCTTATGTGTATATGCTCACGTGGTGTGCGTGTCTTATGTGTATGTGCTCACGTGGCGTGTGCGTCATTTCCATCCCTGCAGCTGTGGTGAATCCCAGACTGCTGCCAGCTTCATTTGTGTTCTACAGACATTCTCTCCCTGTCTCTCTGTATATCTGTCTCTCCCTCTGTCTCTCTCTATCCCTGTTGCTCTCTTTGTCTGTCTCACATATACACATTTATTTAAACCCGAGGTCTGTGATAATATCAGTACCATCAGTACAAATCAGTTCATTAATTATTGCAGCATTCTTGTTTCTCTGTTCTCTGTCTCTCTCTGTCCTAGAGCGAATTTACACAGCAGTTTCTAACCAAGAGACCATATGGGAATGTGCACTTGAGAACTTTGAACCTTAACCTCCAACCCATAATGGGATGAGAATTTAGTGTTAATGAAACAGGATGCACCCACCTCTATGATGACATCAGAACCAGCAGTAAATTTGATTGGTCTGTCTTTGTCCTCCGAGTTGCAAAAGACAGCATATGTCAAATGGCCTCCATATGCGTGAAGCTGCAAACACACACACACACACACACACACACACACACACACACACACACACACACACACACACACACACACACACACACACACACACACACACACACACACACACGTGAGTGTCTCCTTTCTGGCACATGAATACATTTTTTCTCTAATGTAATGTATTTTAAATGTTTGTTTTTATTGGACCAATTACACCCAGTTGCTCCAAAATGAGAAAGTGAGCTATAATTGAAGAAAAGAATCGACACACTTACAGGAGGTGACCCTCCCTATGACACACCTAATCACTGCTCCACAAAACAAACAGGTAAGACACATAGTTCCTTCACCTCTCCTCCTCCTCCTCCTCCTCTCAGCCCCTCTCCTCTCCTCCTCTCCTCTAGATGAGCAGGTCAGTGCGCTCTTGAGTCTCTGGAAGAGTTTGTTTTCTAACCTTTGTAGCAGTTCCTTGATAGAGAAGAATGCTCGGTGGGAGATGTTGGGTGAAGGAACCCATGTGGAGATATTACGGGATTCCTGGATTTAAGGATCATTACGTCCCCTCCTCACAAACATTCTAGATGTGACACATCTTTTCAGATGTCATAGCAACCTCAGTGTGTGAAAGAGTGCAGTGTGTTCTAGAAAGTACAGACTGCATCAGACCACAGACGGACAGAAGGATGTGGAGAAGAGAGCCCACCTTGAGTATACACCAACATTTATATATATAATATACTCACTCAACAGCCTTGTTTAGGAACACCTGCTGTCTGACTAACACACTAAAATCATGTCTTTTCAGACACATGCTGACACACACACACATTCTTGTCTACTCTCTACTAGAGAACAGACCTAAAGCTGTGATATGAGAAAAGTGTGTGTGTGTGTGTGTGTGTGTGTGTGTGTGTGTGTGTGTGTGTGTGTGTGTGTGTGCGCACATGTTCATATCCATGTGTCCACACGTGTGTGTATATTTGTTTGCTTTAGTGTGTCCGCGTGTCCCTCCCATGACGTCACTACTCCCATGGTAACACCTGCCTTGTTTGGTTCACATGTGCGTCTTTGTTTTGGGTGTCCTGCCCAACCTCCTCGTTTGGCTCCCCAACCCTGTTATTCGTTTCGCCTGTTGGTTGGTAGCCTGTTTTTTATAAACCCTGCGTTTGTGGGGTTTTCTTGCTTGTCATTGTTAGGCTATATTTGATGTTTCCTTGTTGTCATCGTTTTTAGTGTACCTTGTTACCTGGTGGTCCTTGTTCCTGTGGCTATGCTGCGGGTTGTTTTTATCGTTTGTATTCTTATTCGTTCTCTGTGTATACTCGTTTGTTGTTTTCGGTTATGTATTCTGCTCGTGTTTTTGTTTCTTCATTCGACTCTCTCTCTTTCCCGACCCTGGAACGTGCTCATGACTGTGCTTACAGATTTGCCCTTAATAAATCTCACTTTTCTCCGCGTTTTTGCGTCCGCTTCTGCATAGCTCTGCGTTACGGTAAGATGGAGTCTGGCCCCCCTTTGTGCTGTTACACACTTCATTTTTTACTGTCTGGAGTAGCATCTGCATTTTGTGTATAATGACCAACATAACATACCCTGAGTAACACACCTGTACAACACACATGCATATACCACACACCTACTCAGTTAAACGCACTAATACCACACATACATACTACCAGTAACACACATTCAGAGAACACACACCTATGAAATTCACACAAAAACACACACCTATAAAGTACACACATACTCTCCAATAAATATATACAACCGCCATCTCCTGAGTAAATATACACACCCTCTAGCAGGGAGAGAAGCACTAAATATATTCATAGAAAACTGAAACAATCAGTGAGCTCCAATCATGCATATACTCTCACTAACCACACGGACAGAACATCAGTGTGCAGCTACGCGCCAGGTAACTGTCTCGCTTAGTGTGTGTGTGATTGTGTGTGTGTGTGTGTGTGAGAGAGAGAGAGAGAGAGAGAGAGAGAGAGAGAGAGAGAGAGAGAGAGAGAGAGAGAGAGAGAGAGAGAGAGAGAGAGAGAGAGAGAGAGAGAGAGAGAGAGAGAGAGAGAGAGAGAGAGAAGGTGAGGGTGTGTACTCTGCACAGTGCCTGGTTCATCCATCATCATAATGCTCTATCATGTCTGATACCTCAGTAGTCCGTTGATAGGCAGTATATATGTGTGTGTGTGTGTGTGTGTGTGTGTGTGTGTGTGTGTGTGTGTGTGTGTGTGTGTGTGTGTGTGTGTGGGTGTGTGTGTGTGTGTGTGTGTGAGTGTGTGAGCAGTAATTGATATGCTATTTCTTTCTCGTTGTAACTTTGCAGAGTGGAGAATGAGAGTTTTGCTATGGAAACACTCGATCACTATAACAACCATCACATTTCCACTGGCTGAAAAATAGCAAAGTAGCTTAGCTATATGTCCATATATACCACTCTACACCATATGTGGTAACACACACACACACACACACACACACACACACACACACACACACACACACACACACACACACACACACACACACACACACAGCATGGCACTTTTAAAAGCATTTAAAAACAAAACTGTACCCCAACAACACGTGCATTCCACAGTTGTTCAGCCCTGCACACAAGTATTTATAACCACTAACAGAATTTAGATAGAAATGTTGAAGACGTCTGGGTTTGTTCGGTGTCTGTTGTCACACTGTGTACTGTCACTCTTTAGGCGCCTTCTCACCTTGTTCCCCAGGTAGGAGGGCGGAGCTCTCCAGTAGAAGGGCGTGGTCAAGTGAGCCTTGGCTTCTGTATGGCTCACAGCTATGTGGAGGGGTGTGTCTCTGGTAAGAAGTGCTGGCACTAGCCCCTCCCCATCTGTGCCAGTCAAATACCACCCAGACATATCAGTTATCTAAAGAGAGAAAGAGGAACATGATATGATATATATATTGATAAAAAGATAGAATAAGAGTGGAGGGGGGGGAGAGATGAAGCTTGGCCTGACACAGCAAACATTTTGTCATCTTTGAGTTGTCAGATGATAAGTTTGTAAAAACAGAAAACTTTTACCTTGACCTAGAAACGAACTTTAAGACACACACAGGATGGAGACATGCACGCACACACATGCGCGCACACACACACACACACACTACACTCTCCTACAGAGAAAAAAAAATAGTGTGTATGTGTTTGCTTGTGTGTCTGTGTCTGTGTATGTGTGTGAAAGATTGAAAACCAGTGCTGTATAAATAAATGTCTCTTTTTTATCCCTCCTGCTGTAGGTTTGACAGTTGCTCTGCTAATTTGGATGTTGGACGTCTCGCTGTCACCTCAGAAACAGACTTCTGGGGTAGATAGATATTTGAGAATTCTTGGCAAACGTACACATAAACACACACGCATGCACACACACATACACACAAACACACAAGCTCAGGAAATGGTTGAGGTTTTGTTTGTGTTTAGTCTAAGACTTGATACGTTATGTCTGTGGGTTTATATGTTTGCTCTTTGGGCTTGCTAATGTGTGTGTGTGTGTGGTCTGTTTATTTTTTGTGTTTAGATAAAGGACGTATATTTGTGTGTGTCCATGTATGTGTGTGTGTGCATGAGAGAGAGAGAGAGAGAGAGAGAGAGAGAGAGAGAGAGAGAGAGAGAGAGAGAGAGAGAGAGAGAGAGAGTGATTACACATCAGTCTCTACAGCCGTCTTTGTTTTGGTGTTTTATCTGCTCATGCCAAATTTTGCCTCTTCCATAAACAATGCAAATATTCCAAATATACATCAACGTCTACTTCACTGACGACAGATGTCTGTGAAAAGATTAATACTTTTTATAGTTCTTTCTGTGTCGGTACAGTCAATATGAAACAAAATAAAAATATAAAATATGAAACAAAACATAAAATCTATAAAATGTATCAAATGTTTCATATAAATGATTTCTTAAGTTTGTCTGTCTGGTCTCTGGCTGTGGGTGAAGTTGAACCTGACGTAGCTGGTGGTGGCATGCACGCTCACACAGCCCACCCGAGCTCCACCCATCACCGCTGCACTGGCTGCATTGGGCTCCTGCCCTCACTGCAGAGCACACAGAGGGCTCTAATGAGTGGCGCCCCCTGCTGCATGGGTCAACTCACACCAGCAGGAAACAAGAAGTAAACAAAGATCAACATCTCACAATGAAGTGTTTCCTGACCATGAGGATGGAGAGCTAATCTCCCATGTCCACCCCACATACCACGTATGAATGTCATACGTGAATATATATGATTATGGGAATCAGTGTGGCCACTGTGCAACCTCTCCAACTGCTTTGGTATGGGTGGGTGAGGGAAGGTTTATCTGCAGAGCCGTCATATCCTCCCACTGTAGCCCAGACCTGCTCCTCACTGATGGAGCTGGGGGGCTCCCTGTAGGCCAGACCTGCTCCTCACTGATGGAGCTGGGGGGCTCCCTGTAGCCCAGACCTGCTCCTCACTGATGGAGCTGGGGGGCTCCCTGTAGCCCAGACCTGCTCCTCACTGATGGAGCTGGGGTGCTCCCTGTAGCCCAGACCTGCTCCTCACTGATGGAGCTGGGGTGCTCCCTGTAGCCCAGACCTGCTCCTCACTGATGGAGCTGGGGTGCTCCCTGTAGCCCAGACCTGCTCCTCACTGATGGAGCTGGGGTGCTCCCTGTAGCCCAGACCTGCTCCTCACTGATGGAGCTGGGGTGCTCCCTGTAGCCCAGACCTGCTCCTCACTGATGGAGCTGGGGGGCTCCCTGTAACCCAGACCTGCTCCTCACTGATGGAGCTGGGGTGCTCCCTGTAGCCCAGACCTGCTCCTCACTGATGGAGCTGGGGGGCTCCCTGTAGCCCAGACCTGCTCCTCACTGATGGAGCTGGGGTGCTCCCTGTAGCCCAGACCTGCTCCTCACTGATGGAGCTGGGGGGCTCCCTGTAGGCCAGACCTGCTCCTCACTGATGGAGCTGGGGTGCTCCCTGTAGCCCAGACCTGCTCCTCACTGGTGGAGCTGGGGTGCTCCCTGTAGCCCAGACCTGCTCCTCACTGATGGAGCTGGGAGTCTCCCTGTAGGCCAGCCAGACCCTGTAGGCACTACCAGGTTGCTGCCATTAATGAAACAGATATGCTGATGATGTCACAATGGCTACGTCCATGGAGACAATGAAAAGGAGATGCCGGCTGTTGCACAGTAAAAACAATTTTTTTTCTGTTCGCTAATCCTGAAGATCCCTGACCATGAGCATGACACAAGACACAACCAGGGTTCGAACCCGGATCCCAGTCGGATAGGTGTGCTGCACGGGGGTGTACCCTGGGACCTTACTAATGCCACCCAGTGCTTCGACGTTATGAGACCAGTAGGGGGTGCTAATGGCGTTCAACCGCACCACGAACCTCCTCCTCTGGAGAGACAGGAGAGTCCTGACATGCACAGAGATGTTGGCGGGGTAACCAGGCCGTTTAACCAGAGCACAGGCAGCGACAGAGTTCATCTGAGATTGATTACTAACATTTAGGGAAGCACACACACATGCACACGCTCAGGCACACACACACACACACACACACACACACACACACACACACACACACACACACACAAACACCATTGGGCAGTGATTAAAGCTACCTCTGCTTGGAACGGAGAACTCAAGGTCGGGTTAATTGCAGAGACAGATGCATGTAGCCATCTATGAACTCACACACACACACACACACACACACACACACACACACACACACACATGAATCCCTCAAATTGCCCCATTGTCCTTGTTTTCCCCCCACACACCATTAACCTCTGATCATGGTGCCAGAAAGTGTGAGTGTGTGTGTGTGTGTGTGTGTGTGTGTGTGTGTGTGTGTGTGTGTGTGTGTGTGTGTGTGTGTGATCTGTATGTGTGCAATAAATGTATTTATTGCTAAATGAAGTTGAATCCAAGTAATCAGAGAAATGTCAATAGATACACACACACAGGTGCACACACACACACACACGCACACACACACACACACGAGTGGGTGATTAGGTCCAAATTCCTACATTACTGCGGTCCCACTGCGATGCCACACAGTAACTGGCCACCCCGGAACAGTAACACTCTTCACACCCCTGGAAACTGTCTCCATGGAGATTATAGAATCCCACTTTACACTGGTCACAGTTCTCCCCTTCCACATTCTCCTGCAGAGAGAAAGACAGAGAAAAAGAGAGAGAGAAACAGAGGAAGGGAGAGAGAGAAGACAACAGCTGCATGAGGGAAACTGGGTTGTGTGCACTCCCACACACTGTGACAGCACACTCAAGGAAAGTGTGACACACACATGCACACACATATTTACTTACATATATTAATTTACCTGCACATACGCTACACATAAACATATGTAAATAATTAAATATGTAAATAATTCAAAATTAAATCATGTCTTAGAAGTTAAATCAAACAATGTAAATGTTTTGGGTTTCAACAGATACTTCACAAAGACTCAATGTCCATTTACCAGTCTGCCCCGCCCCCTCACCTATGCCACTGGATATGTGGGCTCCCAATTTGCCTCAACTCAACCCCATCACCCTGGACTTGCCACAGTCCCACAGGGATTCCATTACACGTCACTCAAACACGAAGCTCCGTTTGCATTGTCTATGAGCCTACATAGAGTAGTAAGATCTCTGTATTCGTCATCTCTGACAATAAAAACGATGAATATCTGTTTGCTTACACTCTGTTTGTTTGTACTAGAACTAGCAATCGGTCTTTCTGTCCACTCATCTGTCACCTATTTATTCCTCAGTCTGCCATTCATCTGACTATCTGTCCATCCATCAATCCCTCCCTCCCTCCCTCCCTCCCTCCCTCCCTCCTTCAATTTCTCCATCTGCTGTAGGTCTCCGTCTGTTTCTCCAACTCGGGCCTGTTAGAACTGCTTTCATCGACTCATCTGTTTTTGAGTATAAAAGGTTGATTTGTCTCCTGTTGCTTGGCCTTTTCTGCAGTGTGTTTCTCTCTGAGCAGAGAACAGCTGTTGTCTCCTCGCTACAGATCAGACTGTCATCAGTCAGTGGATTAAACTTTAAATAACTTCTCACTTTGACTCAAAAGCTGGGACCAACCAAACTGGTCTAGACCACATTCACGGATCTTTATCCTAACTGTGGGAGCAGGTCTCAAAGATCGAACACAGCGCGGGTTCTACTGAACGTAATATTTTGGCATCTACCATGGACCAGGAGCTATGGGGCTGGTGGAGACAAGCCCATCGAGGGTTCCTGGAATGCAACACACCTCTCCGGTGCTCTTTGTTTACTGTTTTAATGAGTAGCTAAAAATGAGGATTTATGTGCATGTGTTGGTCCCATCACATTTCCTTTGAGTTAGTGTGCAGAAATCGTTTCACCATCCTCGAAGCGAGCATTTGTGTTAGTTCTCTCCCTCATCTCCCTGTTCGCCATAGATCTTTTCTGTCTTCTTGATGGGTGAGTCCTAAAAGACTTTGCTTTGCCAGGAAGATGGCTGTGCTTGAACAGAAATGGCGTGTTCTGGCCCTTCTTCGACCCTGACGCTACCATACTGATGTTTTCTAAAATCTCTCCAACTCCTGCAAGCTGCTAACCTGGGGTGGGTTTCCCGAAACGTTCGTAGCGCTAAGTACTTCGTAACCTCGTATGAAACGTATGAGGTTAAGAAGTACTTAGCACTAAGAACGTTTTGGGAAACTCACCCCTGTTTGTTTGATGACCTTGTGACTGCTTTTATTGATATAATAAGTTCATGATATAATAAGTTTGATTTATATAATAAGTTCTTCAGATTGGTATTTATTTATTATTGGTATTATCTCCTGGATCACATGTAACTGCAACATTGACTATAAAACTTCAGTTCAGTTCTTTCTATGCAAATCTTAATTTCAAGTTTTGTTTTGGTTAACCTACTATGGGATAATACTATTGTACACAAGTCAATGTTTGCTGTAAAATGTGATGGCTATGGTGTTCGTTTTTGGTCAAAACAATGTGAACGATGGAATGCTGAACAATTAAAAACATTTTTGTTTTATTTTCATCCGAGGCCACATATATTCCTATCTTCATCTGGTTATAATCTACATAATCCTATGACAATCTGCTTTATTTCAGCTGGATTATGTAGGACCCTCCCTTATGTCCATAATAGGCAATGTAGCAGCCTGAAGCTGTATTTACTACCCCTGTCTTATTGAGTGTGTGTGTGTGTGTGTGTGTGTGTGTGTGTGTGTGTGTGTGTGTGTGTGTGTGTTTGTGTGTGTGTGTGTGTGTGTGTGTGACCTGACACTGCTTTCATTGCCCCAACAGAATCGGGTTTAAAGATTATCTTAACATTGGGAGGCTTGTTTCAAAAATTGACTGATTTATTCTGAGCTTAGTTGGGGTTTCTCATTACAAACCAGATATTATCACTATTTCTACAACATATAGAGTACAATGAGGATGAAATTAGAATAGACAATGGTGTTGAGTGTGTTGTGTGTGTTGAGTGTGTTGTGTGTGTTGTGTGGTCTTGGGTGCCACATGTTTCTGTGAACTTAATTTCCGAGTCAGTTGTAATGCAGTTAGCTCATTTTTAATCATTTTTATTAACATTATTCTGCATGATAAACAACTGACTAACAGCAACATTTATAGGCCTCCCTCTGCTCTCACTGACTCTACAAAATGTGTTTTGTCAATTATTAATTATCTGTAGAGGAATAATGAAATTATTATTTTGAGCGACTTCAACAGTAATGTCACACCCCCCCCCCCCCCCCCCCCCCCCTGCGGTTCCCATGCCAACGTCTCATCGTGCTCCGTTTCACTTTTGTTTCATGCGCTTCCTGTTTTCTTCCAGGTCTTGTTTCCTTGTGCTTCCTTGTTTGGGGTCCTGTTCTGCCCCTTGTTTCATTCCCTGCCTGTTATTGGTTTCACCTGTGTCTTGTTATTCCCTCATTAGTTTGAATATTTAAGCGCTGTGTTTGGTAGGCTTGTTTGTCTGTTATTGGCGCTGTTTCTTTCTGGTTAGTTTCATGGTTTCTGTCTGCCGTTGTTGTTTTCATCACTTAGCCTTTGTCGTTTCTCTGTTGTTGCTGTTATATTATGTCGCCTTTCCCCTTTTTTCTTGTTTTGGTTTGTCTTCATGTTCTCTTGTGTCTTCTAGCCCCTCCAACAGCCTCCGTTATTATTTTATTAATTTTTCTCGTGTTTGAAAAAACACCTCTCTGCCTTGAATATTTCCTTCACATGGTCACTGCCAGAGTTACAAGTAATTGGCTTGACTGTTCATCATCATAATGATAGAAATGTTTTGATTGTGTAAACCTCACTCAGTTAACTAATGAACATATTACAATGAATTATCAGATTTCTTCTCTGGATTGGACACTTTCATTCCGTAACCCTGAAATGATCATTAGATCTGCTATTAGGTCAGGCTGTTAGTGATCCTTCTGTTATACATTGTTTGCAAAAACTACAATTCCCAGCTCTCCTTCTATATATATTGAGACAATATTAAAATATTAATGTAAAAGTTTATTGGTTTTGTTTTCAAAATAAGCAAAGTGCTAGAATTTAAATGCCTTTAAAGCCTTAATGAGTGTGTGTGTGTGTGTGTGTGTGTGTGTGAGTGTGTGTGTGTGTGTGTGTGTGTGTGTGTGTGTGTCCTACCTTACACACACACGGTAGATGGCAGGGGTCCAGGTTGATGCTGCCCACAGCACTACAGTTGCAGCGTTGGCACTCAGGGAATCCGGTGTAGCCAAACGCACACCTGTCACACCTCTCACCTGTGTAGCCCTGCTTACAGTGGCACGAGCCTGCAGACAGCCCTGTACGTGTGTGTGTGTGTGTGTGTGTGTGTGTGCAGACAAAAACACATGCTGTTACACACAGAGTTCTCTCTAATGAATCAAAGTCCTGACGCACAACACCACACACACGTATATACTGCCTATAAATGTAAGCTTTAATGAACTCAGTCCCTATAAACACGTGTTGCCTTTTCTACTTTTTCAGAATTCAAATGTTAAAGTTAATTTTTAAAAGGCCAAGTTGTCATTGCACACGACTGTTACAAGGCATTTATAGTTTAATTTAGAATTTTACATCTGCTAAATGCATATTGAGGTGCTTTGCATCTAACAAGCTATACTAGATCAGTTGCCACAGTTCAGGTAAAGGCTGATGTGGGTGGGGCATGAAGCAAGAGTAGGCGGAGAATTGTCAAGGTGAGGTACATGTGGGTGTGGCTTACTGTACCTGCCCTGCCCTGACTGTCATCAGGTACACAGACAGAGGAGACGGAGCCTCGGAGATCACAGTCACAACGTGTGCAGGGGTGAGCGTCCTCTGCACTCACCTGAAAGAGAGAAGAGAGAGAGAGAGAGAGAGAGAGAGAGAGAGAGAGAGAGAGAGAGAGAGAGAGAGAGAGAGAGAGAGAGAGAGAGAAAGAAACAAAGAAAGAGAGGAGGAAGATGATCAGTATTATGGCCAAACTTACACAACACACTGGAGGGGTTTTATGTCTGCTGTAAGGCATAAGGTCATTGCTCATTATATCTTTGCTTCCTTATAAACATGACATTCTGATACAAACGTATAAACATGACACTCTGATATTCCGAACCAAATAAGAACTGAAAACAGACAGAGACTCACCCTACTCGGTCGATAGTAACCATCAACACATGACTGGCAGTTTATTCCAGCTGTTTTGTCAGAGCAACCGATACAGACTCCACCTCCTTCATACTCGCCGTCAGTGTTCAAACTGAGTTTCCTGTCAGCCACTGTTTGATTATAGTAGCACTCCTCTGATTTGCCATGACAGTTACACTCTGCACAAAACAGTCGTTAAAAATGATTACAGTGGAAGCAGACAAATGAGATGACTACAGCCTGTTAGACATTTTGTTGGTTTGTGTTAGATTGTTGTTGGAGTCCATTTCTTTGTAGGTGGTTTTTGATGGACTGTGTTTTGTTTTGTTGTTCTTTCTTTTGGTTGAGGTTCTGTTATGGTTGGGTTCTGCAGTGGTTTGGGTTCCTTTAAGTGGTTCTGCTGGGTTTTAGTTTTCTGATTTGGGTTGTTTTGGTATGTTCTGTTGGGTGTTTTTGGGGCTCTGTTATGACTGGGATTATGTTAGTGAGTTCTGCTGGGCTTTAGTTTTCTGATTTGGGTTGTTTTGGTATGTTCTGTTGGGTGTTTTTGGGGCTCTGTTATGACTGGGATTATGTTAGTGAGTTCTGCTGGGCTTTAGTTTTCTGATTTGGGTTGTTTTGGTATGTTCTGTTGGGTGTTTTTGGGGCTCTGTTATGATTATGTTAGTGAGTTCTGCTGGGTTTTAGTTTTCTGATTTGGGTTGTTTTGGTATGTTCTGTTGGGTGTTTTTGGGGCTCTGTTATGATTATGTTAGTGAGTTCTGCTGGGTTTTAGTTTTCTGATTTGGGTTGTTTTGGTATGTTCTGTTGGGTGTTTTTGGGGCTCTGTTATGATTATGTTAGTGAGTTCTGCTGGGTTTTAGTTTTCTGATTTGGGTTGTTTTGGTATGTTCTGTTGGGTGTTTTTGGGGCTCTGTTATGACTGGGATTATGTTAGTGAGTTCTGCTGGGTTTCTGAGGTGATTTGGGTTCTCCCTGTAGGTTCTGATGGGTTCTGTAGGTTCTGTAATCCTCTTACTCTCACAGACGTGGCGTGTCAGGAAGGTCCCCGCCATCCAGGGCTTCTGGTTGTAACCAGGGCAACAGCGGTCACAGCTCTCCCCACACGTGTTGTCTTCACATTCACAGCTTAGCTTCTAACACACAGGAACAAAAACATTACCAACATTAACTAACATCTACACACACACATCTTAACACGATCATTTAATGTCTTATATATGAGTATTAATATGTTTCATACTAACATATTTTAATTATCCTTACTAAGCATGTACTTATGTATAGATAGATTGGATATTTTAAGCATTGTTTAACATTTACTTTAAGCATTTATCTACTTTTCCTTAGTTGTTTTGTGCATCCATAAACTACTTATTTTACATTGTCTTAGTGAAGGACATACACATTTCTAGGATTTAATGATATTCCATGTTCAAAAGTTTCATCATTATTATTACTATTACTATTAATAGAAATTGCTAAATTTCCTTCGGGATCAATAAAGTATGTATGTATCTATCTATCTATCTATCTATCTATTATTATTACTATTATAAAAGAAAGTGTCTGGGGTGATGTGGTCTGTAGGTCTGTAATGTGTGTCTGTAGGTCTGGAGTAATGTGGTCTGTAATACTGGGGTGATGGTGTCTGTAGGTCTGTAATGTGTGTCTGTAGGTCTGGAGTAATGTGGTCTGTAATACTGGGGTGATGTGGTCTGTAGGTCTGTAATGTGTGTCTGTAGGTCTGGAGTAATGTGGTCTGTAATACTGGGGTGATGTGGTCTGTAGGTCTGTAATGTGTGTCTGTAGGTCTGGAGTAATGTGGTCTGTAATACTGGGGTGATGGTGTCTGTAGGTCTGTAATGTGTGTCTGTAGGTCTGGAGTAATGTGGTCTGTAATACTGGGGTGATGTGGTCTGTAGGTCTGTAATGTGTGTCTGTAGGTCTGGAGTAATGTGGTCTGTAATACTGGGGTGATGTGGTCTGTAGGTCTGTAATGTGTGTCTGTAGGTCTGGAGTAATGTGGTCTGTAATACTGGGGTGATGTGGTCTGTAGGTCTGTAATGTGTGTCTGTAGGTCTGGAGTAATGTGGTCTGTAATACTGGGGTGATGGTGTCTGTAGGTCTGTAATGTGTGTCTGTAGGTCTGGAGTAATGTGGTCTGTAATACTGGGGTGATGTGGTCTGTAGGTCTGTAATGTGTGTCTGTAGGTCTGGAGTAATGTGGTCTGTAATACTGGGGTGATGGTGTCTGTAGGTCTGTAATGTGTGTCTGTAGGTCTGGAGTAATGTGGTCTGTAATACTGGGGTGATGTGGTCTGTAGGTCTGTAATGTGTGTCTGTAGGTCTGGAGTAATGTGGTCTGTAATACTGGGGTGATGGTGTCTGTAGGTCTGTAATGTGTGTCTGTAGGTCTGGAGTAATGTGGTCTGTAATACTGGAGTAATGTGGTCTGTAATACTGGGGTGATGGTGTCTCTTTCCTTGGTTCCCAAGTGATCTATGCATTCGATATGAATTAAGGATGAGCTAAGGACAACTTCTTTAGTCCTGTATCATACAGTATAATCCAATATAATCCTGCATAATATAATAATGTTATAATACTGTATAATATAATAATGTTATAATACTGTATAATATAAAAATGTTATAATAATACTGTATAATATAATAATGTTATAATACTGTATAATATAATAATGTTATAATACTGTATAAAAATGTTATAATAATACTGTATAATATAATAATGTTATAATACTGTATAATATAATAATGTTATAATACTGTATAAAAATGTTATAATAATACTGTATAATATAATAATGTTATAATACTGTATAAAAATGTTATAATAATACTGTATAATATAATAATGTTATAATACTGTATAATATAATGTTACAGTAATCTAGGCCAGCAGAACCAAATTCCCGAACAACACTGTGTGTGTGTGTGTGTGTGTGTGTGTGTGTGTGTGTGTGTGTGTGTGTGTGTGTGTGTGTGTGTGTGTGTGGACCATCACCTTGGTAAATGTGTTGAGCGGGCAGGCTTTAGCATGGCCATAACAGATACACATACCCCCGACTGATATGTCCTTAATGGAGTAATAATACTGTAGAGGTAAACACACATTATTGTCAATAACACACAAAGAAAAATTTACCAAAAACAAATAATACACAATAATACACATCTAATGTGTACAGACTAATTAAGAGCACACATGTTTCATTAGAGATGAGACATGATGTTTTACAAAGCAAAGCATCAGTCTATAATCCAAACCTTTAATCCAAATCCTAATCAGAGAAAGGGCCCATAATCCTCCCTGTTACTGATGCATGTTGCTTTTAAAGAGAATTGGAACTAGGAACAGGACTCCCCCTCTCTGTGTGTGCGCGTATGTGTGTGTTTGTGTGTGTGTGTGTGTGCGTGTTTGCGTGTGTCTGTGTATGTGAGACATGGCACGGGTCAAAGTGTGTGTGTTTGTGAGGTAAGAATCAGTGTGTTTGTGAACGTGAGTGTGTGTGTGTGTGTGTGTGTGTATGTGTGTGTGTGTACAGAACAGAAGGAGCCAGTTTTGTAATTACTGAGTAGTTTTAATCAAATCCCATCTGTTCAACACAGCCTCTTTAGGTTGTGCCATGTGTGTGTGTGCGTATTTTATGTGTTTGGACCAGCCATCAGTCTAACCCTCAGTTGAATCCTAGGGGACTGAGTGCAGTGAGATTTGCTACCCTTTTATCTGAGTGACCGAGCGTACTTCAAGCTTCTTCTCCTGTTTGTTAGCAGTACAAGTCCTGTTGTGGCCAGTCATAAAGATTTATGCAAATATGCTCCACTAAGTGATTTCAGTTTAAGAAGTTTTAAGATGGCTTCACATTGTGCGCTTATTGTACTGATTTTGCTGTTGCAGATGATAATCGTCAACGATTTCTTTAGTTGTGAGGTAAAATCTTTGCAAATGTAACGTGTCACGCTCCACAGTAGCCAATTTAGCCTCGGTCACCAAATAAAGCCACGACAACTTAATGTGAAATATTGGACAAAAGTTTCTGGCAGTGTGACCATTGCTATGAGACACGGCACGGAATTACGCACAGCCCACACACCAAAGACTGATCAACAGCAGCTCAGTGAAACTGAAACGAAGTATGTTGGACACAAAAGTAAAACCTTTTTTGGATTTGTGACAGCAGAGAAAAGCACCTTTTGATGTCTCGTCTGAGTCTCACCTCCTTCTCTGTTGGAGCCCAGCCTCATACGGATGATTAAAGCAGACTGTTGTAATTTTCTACCATTGTGGGTTTATCACCAGAAAATCTTTACAGTGTAATGACATTTTATGCACAAGTGAGATCATACAATCTGGAATTTAGTTAAGAGATCAGCTGTAGACAGGAGATTCACCTAACCCATACTCTCCAGTGACACAAAACTGAATAATAAGTACTCTCAAAACAAGTGTTGGCAAGTACGCTCCAATTCATATGTACCCGTCTGGTGACGATGGGGTCGATATCCCTTGGGTCATTGAGTGCAAGGGTCATGAGGTCAGCATTCAGAGTGCGTATCCGTTGGAACTTGAGGCGGATGTACCGGGCGGTGGTGAAGTTGAGCAGGGTCGGCGAGGGGTCATCTGCACTGGGACGTCCGTTTATTAGAGATGTGTGGATCTGTAAAAGCAGGAAGAACAGAGGAGTGAGGGGTGGAGGGATAGAATAGAGGGATGAAGAAAGACAAGGATAAACATAGAGGGATGGAGTGATAAAGGGTTGGAGGGATAAGGGAATACACAATCAGGTGTGGAACTCCAGTCCTGAATGACTAGAGTCCATCACAGTGTGCTAATTGTTTCTAACAGGCTTACGTAACAGGCTTGAGTCATGAACGTGGTAATGAACTGATAAATTGGATCAGGAGTGTTAAAGCAAATAACACCATTAACTGTGCTGGACTCTGGTCATCCAGGAGCAGAGACTGACCCCTGTGCTGAACTCTTATGATCCAGGAGCAGAGATCAAACCCTGTGCTGGACTCTGGTTGTCCAGGAGCAGAGACTAACCCCTGTGCTGAACTCTGGTCATCCAGGAGCAGAGACTGACCCCTGTGGTGAACTCTTTATCATCCAGGAGCAGAGACTGGCCCCTGTGCTAAACTCATCATCCAGGAGCAGAGACTGACCCCTATGCTGAACTCATCATCCAGGAGCAGAGATTGTCCCCTGTGCTAAACTCATCATCCAGGAGCAGAGACTGTCCCCTGTGCTAAACTCATCATCCAGGAGCAGAGACTGACCCCTGTGCTGAACTCATCATCCAGGAGCAGAGACTGTCCCCTGTGTTAAACTCATCATCCAGGAGCAGAGACTGTCCCCTGTGCTGAACTCATCATCCAGGAGCAGAGACTGTCCCCTGTGCTAAACTCATCATCCAGGAGCAGAGACTGTCCCCTGTGCTAAACTCATCATCCAGGAGCAGAGACTGTCCCCTGTGCTAAACTCATCATCCAGGAGCAGAGACTGACCCCTGTGCTGAACTCATCATCCAGGAGCAGAGACTGACCCCTGTGCTGAACTCATCATCCAGGAGCAGAGACTGACCCCTGTGCTGAACTCATCATCCAGGAGCGGAGACTGACCCCTGTGCTAAACTCATCATCCAGGAGCAGAGACTGTCCCCTGTGCTAAACTCATCATCCAGGAGCAGAGACTGACCCCTGTGCTGAACTCATCATCCAGGAGCAGAGACTGACCCCTGTGCTAAACTCATCATCCAGGAGCAGAGACTGACCCCTGTGCTAAACTCATCATCCAGGAGCAGAGACTGTCCCCTGTGCTAAACTCATCATCCAGGAGCAGAGACTGACCCCTATGCTAAACTCATCATCCAGGAGCAGAGACTGACCCCTGTGCTGAACTCATCATACAGGAGCAGAGACTGACCCCTGTGCTGCAGGGAGCTGAGTGCACGTGTTCAGATGGAGTGATGGCATCAAAGTACTACAGCCCAGAAATCAAAGAGAATGGAAATCATAACGGCCTTTACTTCCCTAACAGGTATTAATGAGAACATTAGCATATTCAGATGGTTGTGGGTGAACAAGTCTGGTATTACAATTCCTGATTAATTAAGCTGAGAAATTCATCCTTTCAGTAAAGTTGCACTTGAACCACTTAGCACACAGCAGCTGGGAGGTGTGATTGAGCGCCAGGCATCCAGCCAGACGCTGTAGGAGCCCCTAGTGTTGAGGCTGGGGAGGGACTGAGCTGCCCCCTAGTGTTGAGGCTGGGGTGGGACTGAGCTGTCACCCCCCCTAGTGTTGAGGCTGGAGAGGGACTGAGCTGCCCCCCCCCCAGGTGTTGAGGCTGGGGTGGGCCCAGGCTGCTGTTTCCTGCAAAACGTGACGAGGCATCACTGTGGCGTTCAGGCTATGCTACACGGGCGCACACTCTCTACTCTACACCTCACACACACGCCCTGCTGCTCTGGGACTCAAGGCTAATGAGCATCGCTAATTTCAGCCGCGTGGGTTTACACTGCGCCTGTGATTGTAGGAGGGACGGGGTGACATTTGAAATGACCTCACATGTACACACACACAAACACATATATAAATCCCCAGCTCACACACATGCACACACACACACACACACACACACACACACACACACACACACACTCACACTCACACTCACACACACTCCTTCTTCCCTTTCATTTCGCCTGTCCTTGCATTCATGTCTCTCTCATAAGAAACCTGTTTACCCACAATGCACCACACATTTCGTCCGCCCAGATAAATGAGGAGAGAGAGCTAACCAAACGAAAAACCAAATCCTCGCTTCCTGACAGCGGTGCTGTGGAAGTGCGCTGTGTTCACAACAGTAATGACATTTCCAAGGTTTCTACAGAATACAACCATAGGTTCAGTCATTTCCACACAATAAAATGCTAAATGCATCATATACTCAAGCAGGCTGTGTCTTTCTGCATCTTTATGGTCTTTCCTTGAATAAACGCACCGAACTCCAATCCATCAGGAACAAACCATGGGACACAATGAATTTTGCCTTGACAAGCCTTCATCTTTCATCCTGAATGGGCCGCTGGTTTCTCTTTATCTCTCTTCTGGCTGCAGCTACACACTCTGCGATGCTGCACTTGTCCCATTGTTTAAGCTTTTTTCTTCCTTTTGTTTCTTATTATTCATTCAGAGTTTCACCCCATAGTCCAAAAATATGATTCTGTTCATAGCTTTGAAGTGTCTTCTATCTCTAAATGTTGGGTTAAAAATTGAACGCATTTTCTGTTCCAAATAGTGTCCTTCGTTGCAGGGTTTTAAGCACAAAAATGTATACCACAAAAACTTAAACAACTTTAGCTGGAGAAAAATACCTAAGACTGTGATTACGAAAAGAGCAGAAATGTCTTAATTAAAAGATCGAAAGGTGAGTGTGAGTGATTAAGGTGACTGAGGTGTGTTGGTGATCTCAGCGCCAGAGTGACCAGGTGACACTCACCTCGCCGTTCTCCAGAGGGTGGATCCTGGAATAGAACGACGTGCAGATGACCTCATTATCACGTGTGTAGGCGGGTGGGCCAGTTCTTGGGGGGATATGGAAGCGTGTGATGCATTCCGTGTCCGTGAGGGCATAATACTGCCAAGGCGTGTAATTCACCCCATCCAGAGAACGTTCCAGAATCCAGTTCCCCGGCCGTGGAGAGTTAGCAGCTTTCAGGATCACGTACGCTATCTGGAACACCTGGAAGATGGAGAGGTTAAGATACATTAGCATATAGTCACTGAAAGAGGATGACCACTCTCACAGCATACAGGCAACACCCACAGAACACTCACCCCACACACAAATATCAAAATGTTGGTTTCAGGGCAGTGCTACCCCAACAGTCCACAGCAAACACTGACATCCCCAGTGTTGGGTTTGTGTGCCATAAATGAGTCTGATAGCTCTGGAAAATCTCTCCTGTCATTCACACTGGTTCATTCACCTTTTCCAGAACATTCTATAACAAACTGTTAGCCAGAACGTTGGTGTTTATCAGATTTGTCAACTACCACAAAACATTTGGGTATACCGGAAAACACCTAAAGGTCTGAGTTAGCTAGAGCTTCCAGTTAGCTTGCACAGTGTTTATCAAAATGCTCTCGCCATGCTTTCTGCATGTTGCTCAGGGGAAAAGCTTTGATCCTGATTTTAATTCAGTGCTGCTTCTAGCCGGTAGTGCTACAATTCAACAGGGTTTCCATAAATACAGTGGAAATGATTAAACATGAAAAATGTAAAATTTAATCAGTAATTAAAAAGTCTCCTGTTCAGAGTGTAGTACAACTGGTTGTGAATTTCTCTCAGGGATATATATATATATATATATATATATATATATATATATATATATATATATATATATATATATATATATATATATATATATATAAAACAGGAGGCATATATATTAAAACAGGAGGTTTTTCACGGTCAGAGGCTAAAGGCTGAACACATGTGCAAAGCAGCAGAGAATCTGGCTTTTCACACAGGAGTAGAATAAAGAAGGGAGATCAGGTACAGAAGGGCACTGAAATAAAAGAGAACAAAGTCAAAAGTCAAAAAAGAGAAGAGAAAAAAGTTTTCCCATGATCCTCTTCTCTCTATTCACTAGAGAAACACCCAAGGGGCACTTTGTAGCCAGAGCAGTGATGGAGTTACAACTACAGAGCAGCAGTGTGTGTGTGTGTGTGTGTGTGTGTGTGTGTGTGTGTGTGTGTGTGTGTGTGTGTGTGTGTGTGTGTGTGTGGTCCTGATGGGTATCCTGTAGCCTGACTGATGCTCAGGGGCACAGTGACATTCCGGTCTGCCTCAAAAGAGGAGGAGAAGAAAAAAGCCAGTAAAGAAAGGCGGCATCTCTTTACCCACAAACCCCCAGTTAGGTCTGACATGAGGCCAGCAGGTAAGACATGTACAACCACCCCCACACCGCCCCCCACTCTCCCTGTCTGTAAGAGACAGAGGAGCGGAGCTCTTTCACAGTACGCATTATCAAACAAGACTCATCAACCTAGCCCAAAGTCTGTCCTTTCTGTCTCTCTCTCCCTCTCTCTGTCTTTCTCTCCCTCTCTTGGTCTCTCTCTCCCTCTCTCTGTCTCTTTCTCTCAAGTCAAGCTTGCATTCATGATTACCCAAACTGCACACAGAATACAGCAGGGTGAAATATCACTTCTCCAGTGCAACATAAAGTGCAGAGACAAAACAGTAAACAGGAGTGCAGACACTAAGACACGAGGGTGCGGAATGCGGAGCAGTCAAAAACAGAACAGGGAATAACACACAGAACACTGAACACAACGTACGGTAGCGGCACGCCATGCCTGAGATCTAGTGCAGTGTGTTTCTGAGAGTCTAGATTGGAGTCGGGTTTGTGGATGTACGGGGGTGGGGGACCCAGTACTATGGCTGAAAGTCTTCCACACTGCAGCAGAGAGAGCTCAAACTCCGTCACCTTCTAGTGGGTGGTAAGAGGGAGAACAGGCCATGGGAGATGTGGGAAGGGTCCTCTAAAATGGTGGTGGCTCTACAGGTGGACGTGTTTTTTATATAATGATGTGGTTGGGGGCAGAAAGGTCCTGTCTTTGCTACCTGCTGCAGGATCCTTGGGTCCAAGAAGTATAATGTGGTGAGGATGGATGAAAGACACGTTACCCTCCTCAGTGCGGGAAGCGTAGACACTGCTGTGTCCTTGTGGATGAGGTGTTGAGTTCCCAGGTGAGGGCCTCTGTGGATGAAATGTTGAGTCCCCCCACCTGTTGGGTCACCGGTGAACTTGGTGTGATTGCTTATGTGCTTCACAGCACATTTGCTGGTCAGCAGGATGAACAGAAATGGGTCAAACACAGGTTCTGTCTGATTGTGGTCTCTCAGTCAGCAGTGTCAGCTTTCCAACAGTTTTTTGAATGACGTTTATTTTGAATTCGGAACTGAAGTCAACAAACAGCTTTTTTATTTTCTTACTTTCCAGACGGCACAGGGCTAAGTGGAGGCTGGTGGATATGGCAACAATGGTAGACGGCTGGTACAATAGGTACACTACAGTGGGTGTAGGTGGGCAAGGGGTTGAGCCTTTGCCCCTTGACTAGCCTCTTGAAGCACTCCCTGATGGCTGGAGTGAGTGGCACGAGTCAGTAGATGTTGAAGGAGGAATACAGCTCACTGCATAGGCACAGGAAGGATTGTTGTCACTTCCAGGCAGGAGGGCATGACAGATTGGCTCAGAGAGGAGTTAAATATGTATGTAACGACACGCTCCAGCTCATTAGAGTATTCACTGGGCACAGGTCCAGGTGTGTTGACTTCACTGTTCAACCACAGTGCCAGTCATCAGGAGGAACGGTGAATTTCTGTGTGGCCTCAGTGTTCTTCAAACCGTGTTCTTCAAACCGTGTTCTTCAAACCGTGCACAGACATCGTTCATGGAACCTGGGAGAAAGGTGCCACTGCTACGGAGATGTGCGGTCACGTGGCCGACGGGCTGCACGTGTGCCGTGCCAGACAGCAGCGTCACGTGCTCGACGGCGCACGCACCTCTGTAGGCACTACTGCTTCCTGCTTGGCTCTTATAATGGCCGTCTTGGGGAGGGTAACGCCTCCTGCACACTTGTTGACGTAGCCGTACACAGACACTACGTCCTCCTACAACGTGACGGAGTCACCACGTGTTGCAGCCTCCCTGAACATAGTTCAGCCAGGACCCACCAGGACCCCCCAGAACCGGCCAGGACCCGCCAGGACCCCCCAGAACCAGCCAGGACCCCCCAGAACCCCCCAGAACCCGCCAGGACCCACCAGGACCCGTCAGGCTCCAGTATCCCCTCTCTCAGAAGTTGTGTGGCGTATCCCAGACGTGGTCTGTATTTGAGAATGAGTGAAACCGAGATGAGCTCCGAGCTGATGACGTGGGCAGCTGGTGCTGCTACACTCCAAGAAGCTTGTAAACAAGGTCTAATGTGTTTACTCCCCACGTCTTAAAATCCACACTGATGAAATGCAGGGAGAAGTGACCACATTACTA